>NC_021164.2:73130095-73136780 GCF_000331145.2 Cicer arietinum | reverse complement strand
GGAAAGTAGAAGATGTTGATGCATGGTAAAGGCTAATTGGTTTTTCAGTTCTCTATTTTCCATCCTCAACCGGTTCAATCGGTTCCTCATGTTCTCTAAATGCTTCTTCTTTTTGCAACGGGACCGTCGAGCCGATTCTCGGTTTGACTGCATGCGCCTCAGCTTTCTTTCTTCTGCGGAGTAAACCTCCCGGTTTGAACCCTGTGAACCGGAGCTAGGACTAGCCGGGTCTCCCGATTGGTTAATGAGTGAGAAAAGGTATTGTATTTCACTTTCGGACAACATTGTTTCCAGCACTGAAGAGTACGGTAAATGAACCGCTTCTTCGGTTTGGAATAACATGGCTCGGCTCAAATAAAACGGCAAATATGAGAAACGAAAGAAAAAACCGGTAAATTCCAAAGAGTGAACCGGAGAGAGGAAGGAAGGAGAAAAGGGAGGAAATGAATGTGAGGGAGGGAGTATTTGAAGGGAGAAAAAGGGAAACATGTGGGATCCACTAGAGCAAAAGATTTTGTAAAACAAATACTAGCACATAATAATTTTATAAATTTGTTTTTATTAACTATTAATATTAAATATTTTAATATTTAAGTTTAATTACAATTTTTTTTATATTTTTATTAATTTATAAAATTTATATCTTTATTTTAAAAATCAATAGTTTTAGTTTCTACATCGTATTTTTGGATTAAAAAATTAAAAATTAATATATTTTAAATGATATAAAATACAATTATTCTTATGTCATTAATTAAATTATTATAATAAATAATTTTTAAAATTAAAAATTAAACTTTTAGAAATTTTATTACGATTACATGAGTGTTAATTATTTTATATTATTGTGTCATATGATACATTAGATAAAATATGTTATATCATTATTTTTTATTAAAAAATTAAAATAAAATACTACAACTATCATATTTTAAAATCAAATAATTAATTTTGTAAATTAATAAAAATAGATAAATTAAAACTATAGTTAAATGTAATATTTATTATAAATAAATAAATGGTTAAATTGAGTTAATATTAGAATAAATCAATTAATGTCGCATTGACTAAGTAAATTGATACTTATTTTAGAACAAAAATTATTTCTTAAACCGACATTTAAGAAATATCAAAAGTAGACTCTAGTCTTCAGATGTATCTGTGCTGTGGGTGTCTTTTGAATTTAACTTGAAATTAAAACTATAATGGAGGTGGAGATTACTCCACTTTATGCATGCAAACTTTTTATGTCGGTTGTGAGACTGTGGTGGGGAATTTAGGATAGGGGTATAAGCTTTTTGTTTTGGTATGGGAAGATTAGTTTTAGCTTAATGACGAAGAATCAAACAAAAACTCATAAACAACAAATTGGATTTAGAAAGTTGCCCGAAACTATACAATAGTGAAAGTCATTTTGGGAACACACATTTGAGGTGAAAAGGTCAGTGAAAGTTACTTCCAACGAACATTAGGCATATATATCAAGAATTTTTTGGAAGGAAGAAAGTAGTTAGATTAAGGAAAAACTATTAATTTCTCTGATTGAAATTGAGTAATAGAAAGACATATAAGTTCTACTAGTAGTACTCAAAACTAAGTCCTTTATTTAGTATATAAAAAAAAAAGTAATACAGTAAATTTACTATCGATCGATCAACCCCTTAATTATTCGTGCTATTTATTTTCTTGTTATTTTTTTTAATTCAATTACAAATACTAATTTTTTTAGTCTGAACATCTTATTTTTAGTCCGAAGTCATAACTTTTAAATTTTGTGTTTGAAATTTTAAGTGATTTTTATCACTTCGTCTATAAATAAATAAATTAAAAATAAATAAGAAGAGAAGATTAAGATACTATTAAGTTGTATTTGTGACTAATTCAAACTGATTTATTTTCTCCCTTTCTCACTGTCATAGGCATCCACGCGTTAGTTACAAGTTACAACACGCTATCAATCATTTTGTACGTAAGCTTAATTACACAAAGAATCAAAGTTTTTGGGGTTAACTACTAGACACACACATACACATTCAGCTTACACTATTCAAAAGCGAACATAAAGATCCAGTAATTTCCATGGTTACATAACACACACGTGTCAGCTTACGTTATATTCCATTGTCTTATAATGATAATCATCGTGGTTTAAGATTTTTGATAGAAATATTAAAAAAAATGTAATAATTAAAAGACATAAATATTTTTATTATATTATTCATTTTCATTATTAATAAATTTTTTATTATTATTAATATAATATAAAATTTTATTTTAAAATTATGTATATAATAATCAATGAAGAATAATATAAAAAAAATAGTTAAAAATGTATTAAAAATTGTTAATGATATTTTTTAATGCTAATATGACACTTACATATTATATTATGTTTATCATTAAAATAAAATAAATAGTATATATGAAACCTGATTTTATTTAAAGAATATATAAGCATATAGGTTTTTTTTTCATGAAAGGCGATGTCTGCAATGGTAATTTGGAATTTCTTTTTGTTTTTATTTATTTATGGAATAATATATTTTATTGATGAGAATAAAATAATGAAATTGATAATAGATTAGACATTTTCCATCTATATTTTGAGATTAGTAAGAAAATAAAAAATATATTAACAATACACATAAGTATTTTTAAAAAATCAATAAAAAATTATCTAACTAAAAACTTAATCTTATCAATCAAATTATTTTTTTTTCTTCATATATAGTCCACGATCAAGAGTAATGCAAAATCCACGATGTTTAATATGGGAAAAAATATTTGATGTTGTTCGCTCATATCAACCATAAATAGTATTTGATATTACCAATTCAACCATCTGTTGATAAAACATGTATAGGGCTGAAAGAATATTGAAATTGGTGATAATCTCCATAAGTCTCTAACTCAAAATATAGTACTGACTAAATGAGTCTTTTTCAGTCATTTCAACAAATATATAAAGTATAAACTTAAAACAACTAAAAAAATACCACAAAACATAAAACAAAAACGTTGCACTAAAACGATACATTGCACTAAAACGATGAACACAATAACATCACACTTAAACGACAAAATCACCACACACGTTTTTTTTCCTCTCCTAGTTTTTGTTTAATTTGCAATAGTATCTACGTGACACTTTTCTTTGTGTTGTAAATATATTTTCTATTGCACTTTTTTGGCCATATTTGTATTGTCAAAGGGTAATATTTGGATTTAATATTTTTTGACAAGAGATATAGTGATATATAGGTGTTTTTGAAATAATAATCATAAGTATCAGAGTGGCGCAGCGGAAGCGTGGTGGGCCCATAACCCACAGGTCCCTGGATCGAAACCAGGCTCTGATAAATGGTTTCATTATATTTAGTCATTTTAATAAGTAAAACTCGACAGATATGGGTTTTTTATATCTCATCATTCCAAAACTTCTCATTTGGCGCTGGCCAAATAATCCAGAGGAACTTAATTAAATATTTAGTAAACCAAAAGAACCAACAAATTAATTGTACATTGTTATTTCTTACAAATAATTTACACAAAAAAAAGATTATAATAAAGAATATTTGATCGATCCAATTCTGTTAACTATGTATGAAAGACTAGTTGGCTATAATTTGTAATTGTTACCACACACTATTCTTTTCTTTCTTGACCTTTAATACATCTATTTGTCTTGATTTACTTTTGTCAATAAAGAATATATAATTAGTTTTCTTACCAGTTTTACCTAATCGATCCTATAAACTAACGACAAAGATTCTCACGTAATTGCTATTTCTGATATGTGATCTTCAATTTTACGAATATTCTCAGGTAGTTTTCTTAGTTGAGCATTCTTTTGGGTCAGTCTTATTTTGGTTGTCAGTTGGAGCCCTTTTGGACTGCCAGTACAAATATTATTAAAGGGGGATGTGAGTGGAGGATAACATGCAATCACTTCTATTACCATTTAAGCTAACCTTGATTAATTTAATAAAGAAAAAAGTTAATTAAGAAATCGCTTCTTTTAGAATGCTAATAAAGTAGTTAAGTTGCATGTGCTGCAAAAAAGAGAAAAAAAGTTAATGGAAAGAATAGTACAATTTAGGTTGCTTCTCCTTTATCTGTTATTGTGTGCACTACTATTTATACTTATGCATTCCTAACTTTAAAGCTGTGATAACATATCAAGTTTCAACTACATCTCATGATATGCACTTTAGCCAGTTAATTAGTTTTTGCTTCTTTATACAAGAAGGAGCACATGGATTCTTTTGCAGTCAAGAAGTCCACACATTCGGATACATAAGTGGCTGACTGATTTTGATCAAACGGTCTAAAAAATACCAATTATAATTTAATAATAATTTAAAATAGCCAAGTTTAAAATTAGATTGTCTAATCTTAATCGAACGACCGTCAATGTCTCGAATGCATGAATGCAGAGACTCAAGCCAGATCCGAAAAGGATACCATGATGAGGGTCATCGCTCATATATAAGTATCATCATATAATTTATATTTTAACCCTCTCTTTGCAAATGATTACAATTTAAACAAACTAGAAGACAACCTATTATGAAACCAGTTAAAAAAAAAATAACAATTAATTTAACATTTCAAGCAGCCAGCAGATGCAACGAATTTTCCACGGCACTTTTCACCCTACCACCAAATATGCACACTCCTAAACATGCACGTTCAGCATGCAACGGAAAGAGCTTTCAGAACAGAAATGAATTTCATAACTCATCATCGCCGATTCTATTTTCTTTGCGCCCAGAAATACATGAGATGGTCACATGTTCACTGGAGGAGCACCCTGAATAAGACAATCAAATGATTATTATCAATGTTCTACAAAGCTATTTAGAAATGGGGAAAAAACTTGTGTCCCTTGAAAGCTATTTCAGCTAGGTAAACTATTTAATGAGAATTTTGTATGTTAAGTGTTGGTAACTTGAATTCCTGAAACATGCAGAATGTGAAGACCAGATGCAAATAAACATTTACTTAATAGCAATGATAATAGGTCATTTCATTTAACAATAACTGGTCAATGCAAGACTCACCTTAAACAGAAGATCGTATGCTATATATTCCCAGGGCAACGATATGGACATTAAGCTGCATTTCAACGGTATCATTTCATCAAAATTTGAGCTAGAGGCAGAGGCAGCAGCATAAGCATGCCTTGCTGCTACTGATGCAACTGATGCAGCTCTGCGGACAATTACACCAATCCCAAACCCTTTCTTCGATATAACTGGAGAAGGTGGGCCTGAATCCTGCTGACTTTGATCTGACATTGCAACAGACAGATTCCATTTCATCCATCTCTCAATATATACCTTTTAAATAATAAAATTAGAGCTTTACTACGCACACAAGCTTCACAACATATTTTGTGAGAGTAGTCAGACAAGAAACAATATTGCCAGTGATGCTTTGATCTATCTATCAACTATTCAACAAGTACTTGCTATCCTAATAGAATAAAATTTAATAAGCAATCATGTAACGTTAAACTAAACGGTAATGTGAAAAGGGTTTTGTGCGATGAATGTTAACTTTTCGTACTTTATCACCTATGCAAAAGTTGCCTACCTGAAACACCAGAAACAGCTACTTCAACTTCCCCTCGGCCTCCGGGACCTTTCATGTAAATCCTATCAGTTTTTCCAGGATAATGGCCTCCAGATAAAAGGCTCCCAAATCGAGATTTTCCAGCTGCAGTGCATAAATGATCAGTGGGACAACAGATATATGGTTCTTGGTCCCATTAACTACGTAAAATATAATAAACTTGGAAGTTTCACTGTGTAATCTGTAAAGACAATAAAGTGTTATGGTAATTTAAGTGAAAAGTCTCTTCTAAGAGAAGTAAAACACAGATGCTTACTAAAGATTAACCTACAGAATCAAACTGCTCTGTGCATGAAATTTGTAAATACTTATGACAGAGTACTGTGGTTTCACTGGCAAGGATGAATAAAATTTATCAATCATAGTTTACGAGTTATGAAAGTTTCACAGGTTCCACAGAAATGATATATTGAACAAAGATGAGGGGCACATTTATATCCACATATCTTTGTGAAACATTCTGGTGACACAGTACGTTAACCGTGCAAAAATATGTTCCAAGTCATTCATTCTGTAGATACGACATTCAAAAATATTGCAAAAATATAAACAAAACAAATATCTAAAAAGAGAGCATAGTAGGAAAATAACCATCATATGCATCTCTAACCATCTGATAGCTGACAAATCCCGAGAAAAGGGTAAGCTGCAAAATAGATAAACCAGAGAATCAGAATGTCTAAAAATCAGGTACTTAAGAACATAGAAGCGGTATATACACTTATACAACGTATATAGAGTAGAATATAATTAAACAGGAAAATGAGGTTTGGAGAACGATTAATCGATTAAATAATCTCTAGAGTAGAAAATATTAATCATAATTTCAAAAAACTTAAAAGAAAATGAGTTTCAGTACAGTTACTAAGAATTATCAAACCTTAGTATCTTTTTTCTTAGTAGAATTAGTACCAAAACAAAGTTCCGGGGAGGAGTTATCACTAGTACTGCAATCGTTTGACACCTCTTCAATAGGAAATGCTGCCCCATCATGTGCATTAAGAACTACACAATAGCAATGATCTTTTTCAGTCAAAACCTGTAGGGA
>NC_021164.2:73073360-73130085 GCF_000331145.2 Cicer arietinum | reverse complement strand
GGAAATGGAATTACAAAAGGCTTATTTTATGGAGTGAGTAGAGCCAGAATTCAAAAAATATATTTAATGGTATGTGTGTTCCAAAATAAGAGACAGGATTCACAAAAAATGATAAAGAAGCAAGCATTCTGAGAGAAAATAAATACAACATCACAATGGGATTGAGACTTCAGCATCTATCTGAAACAGAATTTTCAGCTTTTAACAGCACACTGTAAGCATTAGCAATTAACAAGAGCAGCTATTGATCTGCACTGAACTTTTTTAACAGTACACATTCTTCAATTGAAGTTACACTACAAGTAAATAAAGAAGTGAAGCTTTTCAAGGTAACATAGTTAAACATGAAATCAGCAAAGATAAAGCATAGTGATTTTGAAGTGCTATTCCTGTCTTAATTAAAAAATGTGATTCCCAAAGGATATCGGATGCTTAGATATTCCATACAGAAAATGTGATTCAAAATCTAAAGTAACTTGCTAAAATGGTATATTACCACAGCATCAAACGTGGAGTCAAAATCATCAATTGCAAAGCATATATCCGGATAAGCAGGTGTAGTTTCCACTTCCTGTAGACATGTCAATGAAGGTGTTACTGTCAATAAAATGATAATAATGTATACGAAATACAGTATTCTTTCTATCTCCCTGATGATATATAACAAAGATACTTGCCTTTTTAGAGTCCAATTGAAAGTTTACACGACTTGGAGATGCATAAACAGTCTTCACAACCTGAGAAAGTGCAGTGGGCCATGTTTGCAACATCAAATTTTATTTTATACATACATATGTATTTACATTTAGAGTTTTAGAAATCTTGAATAATATGCAACACAAAATTGTGAAGTCTATATAACAGGGAAACAACCACGTTAGCTTAAAGTTTTTTTAGAAGGGACCCTACAGTCCAAAATCATAAGAACAAAACCTTATTTTCAAATTCACCAGCACCAAAACTGGGTTGATCAAGCAGAACACAATCATCGACACACACATTCTCAAATCCATAACTATTTCAAAGGGATTAAAGTATTCTGTAAAGATATTGTATGAGGTAAAGTCCATGATGACTTAGCATAGAAGGGAATAACAATGAAGGAGCTAAGTTTGGGTCACCGTTTTTAATAATTGAGAAAGGTTGAGAGTTATAGTTCCATGCAGAAATCTAGAAATCACTCCTAGCAAAGAGAAAGCATCATACTTTCAAAATTTAAAGTATAAGGTTTCACATGTTAGCAGAAAAGCCTAATCTAGAGCTCTCTCACGTAAAGCAAAAAGACATATCTCAAGTTTATTTTACGCCTCACTCACTCTTGGGATAGCCCATGGAAGAGAAAGCATCATACTTTCAAAAAAGTTAAAGGCAATAAAATTGAAATTTGTCATTAACTAAAAGTGGCACAAACGGAAAATGTTAATAGGTACCAACAAAAAAATTAATGGACCTTGATACGGCAATCACTTGCTATGAATAAAAATAATACAAACAGCCCAAGACTAAAATAAAAGTCAGAATAAACCCTAACAAGACATGCATTGAAGAAACTAAGGCCTAAAGCCTGCTGACTGCCAAAGCAGTGGTTTGAACAGTTTCTGCAAAAATGAGTTTAACTCCCAAAGAAGGACATGCTTCACCATCACCTTGCCAAAAGGTTTCGGGTTGATAAATCTACCCTTTTTTGTCCTTAGGTTGGTATCTATCATAGCATTCAAAGATTTATTTTTCTTGAAGATATTCACAAACACATAATGGTGGGAAGAATATAAAAGGAATAATTTTTGTCTTATACAAACAGTTACAACCAAAAGAAATAAAGATAATTCAACTGGCGGACAAAGATTCATTAAACTACATTTACCTTATATATAGGGGATAAAGATGTATCTTTCCCAGCTTGATGATTCTGAAGAACCTGGTGACTAGATAAATATATAATTTGAATCAAATTACCTAGATAATAATCCAAAAATTTAAAAGCTTTACATTGCTCATAAAAACCAGTTCATGGCTTTTTATGTAAAGCATCAAAGATTTTCCTTCTTCGAAGTTGCAGAATGTTTCAATTAGAATTTTAAAAGTTGCTCTAATTATGATCAACAGGCAACAATCAAAGTCATCCAGCCAATGTTGGAACGAAAAGCTGATGAAACTGCAATGAACACTGGCAGGCATTGTATAGGAAATCTTGCGGAACAGAAATGGTCAAACACTGATTAAATTATACAGTTAATCTATCCTCGTAGCATTTTGAGAAAACAAATTAGTCAAAGATTCATTATCAATAAACTGTGCATCAATTAAGTGAAGCATGCATTTTACTGCGATACAAATTAAATAAATTTGAAGGTAATCTAAATGCTTGTAGCCACCTAACAGATTAGGCATTAGGCAAGGTGAAACACAACGGTAGACACGTAATTAAGGAAGGAACATCATTACCTGCAAATTGCAACAGTTACACTGAAAGACGTATGAGCAATTAAATTCAAGTAAAATGAACGCCTCCAATCAACGTCTATAGAAGTCTCGTCAACTAAGTTGCTCAACTGGTGGAGAAAATTAAAAAACAAAATTATTTGGCATCATATTATGTGTGATATCACCACACATAATTAGTAAACATCTAAACGTTATCAATATTTATAACAATCCAACTCAAGCTATATCAACGCAAAATAATATGAAGCTGCAGTAAGGTATGAGCACGTTCTCAAGCAAATCAAACAATATCTAACTGACCTTTAAATTCAATCACAGAGGTCCCAAAGAAAAACTATATTTCTATGGCAATTGCTAACAAGTGCTCCAAGGGCATTTGTTAAGAAAACAAAAATAGAAATATTCAAATAGAAATGCATTGGAAGTTAGGTTCTTTACTCTTTAAAAGTGTGAAGTTGAGGTTTTCAATATAAACCTTCCAATTCACTTCTTAGCAAGATCCTATTTGTATTAAGCAATCTTGACAGTGCTAAACAAATGAGTTTCCACATATTTTATTCATACTCAAACACGAACACCAGTACTAGCTGTTTTCACATTCGATTGTATGAACAGGAGATGATGATGAAACTGTATCCAACATTATTTTTTCTAACATATTTTGCACTCTCTACAAATGTAAATCATTCATACAGAAAGACAGGTAATATTAAAAATACTAGTATCATCATATCATATGAATAAAAGACACATGCAGGCAACAACAGTAGTTTAGCATGCACTTTAAAGAATATTGACAATCACAAAAAAAAACAAAAAAAAATTGACAATAATCATTAGATACTAATTGAATTTCAAAAGTATCATACTCTAGATGATATATAAGCAAAACCAATAAGTATAAAGTTTGTGCATCTGATCCTAAATTAAGACTATATATCAACTTTTTAGTTACTCTTTTTGTTTATATTTCGTTATGGAGGGAGTGTATATATATATATATATTGAATTTACCTCGGGTGCCCACCTGCGTACAAAGTAAGGATCAACACTCTCTGAATCATTATTTGAACCAGAACTTCGAGAAACCTGAGAGGAAAAAACTTCTAAAAAGATCAACAATAATGCTTCTTATACGAGAGAATATAAAAACAACAAATCAAGTAAAAAATAATTGGAAATTAAAAAAGGAGATACCAATTTTCTAACAAAGAAAACGAGATCATCATCTTGGCGTCCCCTTGATTCTTTACCACGAACAAAATACAAATCAAAGACATCATGCCAAAATTTCATATCCATTTCAACATCGGAAGAATCTTGTTCTTCAACAACGGTTTTCCCTATTAAGTTAGAGTGCTTCTTCACCATACTCAATAATTCATATCTAAAAATAAGAAATGAATGTTCCAAAGTCGAATTAGTTAATTATTAATTATAAAAATGAAATGAAGCAAAATAAGAAGAAGAATGTGATTGTGAATGTACCTTGAGGGGGTTTCGCCACCATCGCCGAGCATTTTTTTCTTCTAAAATTGTTATTTGGTTCGTACAATTACAGTTTAAGATGTACGGATCCAGAAGAACTAATTGAGTATATTGCCAAAATTCATAGCGATTGAAGAGTTAACTGTTCGGTGCCTTGAAACGTGAGACAAAAAACTTCGTTTACAATAAAATGATCATATACTTTTATCGAAACCTTATTCGCATCAAAGTCGTTGTAGTATAGTGGTAAGTATTCCCGCCTGTCACGCGGGTGACCCGGGTTCGATCCCCGGCAACGGCGTTTGTTTTTTCTTTTCTGTTTTGCGTTGAGCCCATATAAAAGGGGCCCAAAATAATGGAAATAAATCACTTTTTCTCGATGTGAGAGGCTGTGACTGTGAGCCAGGGCACGAATTGATTTTGGATCAAGCAATATACATTACATATTTGGTGAAAAGTTAATAAAGTGATTGAATTCATCATTAATATTCACAATATCACTTTCAAGTGTCAAGGTAAGAGGGAGTATGTGGTGATATTTACCTTATAATATGTTATTTGTTTTAATATAAATATTGGTGATAAAAGTTTCATCATCAGATCGTATTGAAATTGTATTTATTATAGCACATCAAATTATATATTTTATAAAAAAATTAAATTCAAATCGAACAATATGTTAATTTAATCTTTCAACCACATAATTTTTACCTCAAAATCTTGTAAATAAAATAAAATTGCCTCAAAATCAATTCACACTCATTCCCAAACACTCTTAACTTAAAGTATCTTATATATTTTTTTTGTAATGAAAATTTAAAGTAAGAAGATGATGTTTAAGTATAAGGTAAAGAATTTTTTTTTTTTATAGTTCATTAAATATTTATAAAATAATTTAGATTTGTCTCTCTTTAATGACACTTGTGATAATCGAACTTGTAATATGTCATATTTAATACACATCTTTTTATCATTACACCAAACCTTTAAAATTAGGTACCATGATTTATAAGCTTAAGACAAATATATCAAAGTAACGAGATTCATGTAAGAAAAGCGTGTCTCTTAAAATATGTTTTTTACACGCACTAATTCACTTCTTATGAGGTACTTAAGACCTGGTTATTTAATCATATTATATTAGTAAATTAACTTGTAATAATTTTTCTATTATATATAGTTTTAAATGTTCAATCATGATAAAATTTAATTAACATAAAATGACACACACCAAAAATGTGATATCTCCATGAAATTTTAATATAAAAGGTAAGAGTTTGAATTTTTTAACTTCGAATGATTTAGTTCAAAATTTTATTTATAAAATGGTCATTAATATTTTTATTATTAATGATAATATTTTTCTCCAATTTAAAAAAAAACTATAAAATAATTATACTATAGATAATGTGAAGATGAACTCACTTGTGATAAACATTATATTATCAAATAATTAATTCAAATATAATGAACAAAATACTTTTTAAGACCTGTATAAAAGCCAATTTGCCAACAATAAGAATGTATGCAAGCCAATATCAAATTTTTCTAAATTGATGTTTGCATGATTATCATTATTTTCTATTACAAGTGCATGAATATCATTATCATGATGATATATCACGAGATCCGATAGTTGGATTTTGTACTCAAATATAGTTAAACAAGTTTTCCATGTGATTTTAAAATTATAATAACTTGTTTATTAATGATATGAATAATACAATATGTAACAAATCATCTAAATAAGTGTTATCACATGCCTTTCCACCTCATTAATAATATTAACACATCGGCATATAAAGTCCAAAATCGAGTGGAAGGTAAAGAATCTTGACGTTTAGATATTGGTGACTTTAAATATTTGGATTTATAAATGAGAGATTTAAAATCGTGATTTAGTGTAAAGAAAAGAACTAAAATTGTATTTTAATCTTAAATAAAATATTTTCTTTTATAAAACGAGGTAAAAGCTTTTTGAGGACATGTTATTAGGTGGATGGAATAAACCAATTCAAATTACAGTATATTTCCAATTTTGTGGTTGGAATCATATAGAGTTAAAATTTAAGGTTGTTTGGATGTAATCTTTAGTTCAATTATCAATGGTCAATATTGTTAGGTTGGACATCACTATCTATTTTAAGATAAAAAAGAATATATTAAATTCATTTTTAAAATTATAGAAACGTCAATAGTGCATAGTATCGTTGATATTTCAAAATAAATGGTGAAATTATAAAATCATAATTAAATTTGTTGCTATTTCAAGGGAGTGGAATTATGCCAAGGCTCCATTTAATTATACGTGGAGATAGATGAACAAACTTGATTAATATTTTATAATTTTATAGATTATTTTGAAATATTCATAATGTAAAAGTTTATGTTGATGCACCTTTGTAATTTATATTATCAATTTAAATATTTATTGGAATTCTATGCGTCACATAATTGTTCGGTTTCCATTAAAATCTCCGTATCTATCGAAAATGAGAGATAAAAAAAAAGTCCAATGAAATTTAAGGGGGAAAGATTTAGTAAAAACGTATACAAAAAAATTGAGAGCATCAATTCCATGTGCATCCTATCTTGGGTTTCAAAGGTGAAGGAGAGTTAGTTAGAGGATATCATTATTCAATTTGTATCTTTTATGAAAATATAAAAATTATTCTCAATTCAAATATTTTATCTCGTTCTAAGATTATAACAGAACTATGTTTAGACACACTTCTTCAATGAGTCCCGCCCTATGCACGTTGGCCTAGCTTTTCAGAAGCTACAAGCGCATTGGATTCCTTGGTTAAGAGACCAATTTTCCATGTTATACGAAGAAAAAAAAAGAGACAAATTTTCTGAAAAGTTAAAGAAACTTTGTCCACCGAAACGAAGCAATGATCATGACCCAAACGACAACATGATTTAAGATTATATAATTGAGAGAAAATGTGTGTTTATTTAGTCCCCACTCCCCAGAACGTGCTCAATCAGCAAAGAAACATGCTGCGTATTGATTTAAAATCCATTTGATATAAAAAAAACTAACAAATATGATAACGGTGGGGATCCTAGTAATCATTCTCCCAACCCATCTCATACTGCCCCACCCATCCCTCTAATTTCTCCATTTACCATTTTCATACATAAAGAAAAATTCAAAATTCATAAGATAGAATAGTTTAAATTTTAAAATTTTATTAAAATTAAAAAAAAAATCTCCCTATTTTGTTAAATATTCAATCTTGATTAAACAATTACCAATACACTAAACTACGTGAGTTTGCAGATAAATCTATTTCAGCCAAAGTATCACTATTACTCATTAACTAACACACATTACCCAATGGCTTGTTAATCAAATAACTTAACGTATAATCCAATCGTCTATATTAAAGTAAAACTAGAGACAAAAATTTAGTAACAGAAAGAAGAAAAAAATCAAACTAGCTTCTAATTTGTACCTCACTAAATTTAGTAAGGATCTTTTTTTTTAATGAAAAAGGATTTCACATTTTCTCTTTTAATATTTGTTTGAGCTAATTTAAATTTATTTGTAGTAAAAATTTGAAAATGAATATTCAGTACAATCCGAATCCATAATTCATAACTTGATACAAATATGAGAATTGATATGTAATTTGATCACACTCTAGCTCATAAATTTGATGCTATTGATAATCATCATATAATAAAACGAATTACACATGAACCATTCTTCATATTTATTTATCTGTATATATATATATCAAAGGAAGAAGATTACAGCTTCTCAATTAATTGATGAACACTCATTTTTGATCTCCAAAATTAACACAAGCTTTGTATTAAGCAGAATTCTAAAAAAGTCTGATTATATAGTATATCACTTACCATTTTTCTTTCCTTTACCGTTCCTTCTCCTGCTGGTGGTTGCAGTAACTGAATCGACACCATCGTGGCGGAGATTACCATCGTTGAACATCAACGGGTTAGCATCGTCTCCGTCTCCGTCTTCTTCTTCAGTGGCTATGCGGATGCAAGAACAACGGTTCAAAGATGCAAAAAATGCCATGGTTACACCGTTGATGAACGACATAGCCACCCAATTAAGCTTTCCTCCGCAACCATTAGAGGAGGAGGAGGAGGATGATCGGAGATTGAAGAAACCGCTGCAGGTGGTGGTGGTGGCAGCCATATGACGGTTTAGTATACCAATATGGTTGTACAAAGCAAATATCACAAAAGGTTAACGTTTTGGTTTTTGATTGAAATACAAAATTGGGTTATGTTTTGTTTATTTCCTTAACTTGACCCTTTTAATAAGATGGAAAATGATGAATATCACCGATAGGATAGGAAACATAAATATAAGGATCTTTTACATTTTTTATTTATGAAAAGATTGGTTTACGTTGCCAAAATAAATTATAAAGTCTGTGATAATTTTTTTTTGTTGATAAATAAGTCTAATATTTTAAAAATGAATAATTATTTAAATTTTTAAAAATAATAAAAATATTGAAAAATATTTTTTTATAATTTTAAAAATACATTTTCAGTTACTAACCTTCGTCTTATTTCTATCACAATTATTTTACTTCAAATGTATTTCGTAAAGATAAAATAAATATATATTTTCACAAATAAAAATAAAGAAACATTTTTACAAAATAAACAATTTATATATCTTTTTTATTTTTTAATCTACTCTTTCTCCCATGAAATCCTCGAATGAGGGAAGATGATTTTTAACGAGGAAATAAAGAAATAAATTGAGTTTTTTATTTGGAATTTGTTGGAAAGATGATTTTTATGGGTTTTTTTAGGATAAAGAGTTCTAATTTGAGTTTTTGTTTTTTTTAACAAATTTTATAAAAATAAGTATAAGGCATTAGCATTTTAAAATGGGGCCAAATCAAGAAAAATTAAATCAAATGATTAAATAGTTACTTGTGATAAAGTTAAGAGAATAAATTTTTAGATGTGATTTTACTTTGTTTTTTACGTCAACTATTTTAAGGCATATCATCATTTTTTTAATAAAAAAATAAACTTAAATGACAAAACAAAAAGATAAAAAATATTTTTTTATTTATTTTTAAAGGTAAAAGACTTAACGAAGAAAAAATAAACAATAGATCTATTACAATTAAATAACATAAAAGATCTCAAATATAATATTATTTAAAATATAATTTTTAATATTGTAGATAAAATGTATGACAGTTTGAACAAAATCTTTAAAATAATTAAATTTTTTTTAACAACTAAAAATAAAAGTCGATATATTTATATGAAATAATTCATTTAACTTTCATAATATATTTTTGGTAAAATTACTCTAGAAGACATTTATCTCATTTACTTATAATAGTTAAATCTTTTATTTTATTTTTTTCTTTTTATATCGTTTATCATTTAAAACATTCATAAGATAATTAAGTTTTTATTAAAAAAAAGTTGAGGTAACAACATAATTAGGGTTATTATTAATATGTCTAAATAGCATACGCGGTCTCTTAACTTGATCATTTTTTTTAATTTGATCATTTTTTTTTAATTTTAAGTAACAATTTAATCTTTTATATTTTAAAATGTCAACAATATTATTTGAGTTATGCGGTGGAGATCAAAATATGAGATTATTTGAATATTTGAGTTATGTGTTTGATGAAATTTACATTATATTGAAGATGATAATTAATTTTGTGGGTTTTGTTTGAAAATTTCAATTAATTTTTTAAATTTTTGTAAAAAAAACGGATAGCATTGTTGACATTTTAAAGCATAAAAAAAAAAACTAAAACGTTAACTGAAATTAAATTAAGGGACCACATATCCTATTTAGTCTATTAATATTTTCATTTTTAAACATTTACTTATTAAAAATAAAAAATATCTAGAGAACACACTTGGTAAAAAAGTTAAAGATCTTCGTCATCTCTCTTTATCTTCAACCCATACAAATCTTTCATTCAATCCACCGATCACCCTTCCAACAACATCCACTTTCAATAATCAATTTCTTCCTCACCAAAACATAGAAATCATTAAATTGAATTAAAAAAAATGCCCAAATGAAAAATCATAAATTAAAATGATGTTGGGTTTTCAAGAGAGGGAAGAGAGGTGGTGTCTTTGATCTTTTATGTTTTAAGTCTTTGGCTTTAATGAGTTTGTTCTATTGTTATTTTGTTCTATGGCTTGTGGAAGATGGGGATTGTGAAGGAGAAAACATAAGATTTTTAGAGGAATATTGTGTGTGATGAGAAGGACTCTTGCAGCTTATATCTATACTGAAAATTGAATATCACCATCCATGACATCACATGCATTTAGAATCCAAATAACAATATAAATCAAATATGTAAATAAGCAATGCACATTATGACCATATAGTTTTATTTTGTTTACATATATATGCTTGGTTTTAATCTTTCGTTTATGTTTTGGCCTTTGTTTACATATATGGATGCATGATTGAAACTTCTTTTGTGAAATACTTGAGACGTTACTCACTTGAGACGGCATATAAAAATATAGAGATAATAACTTATCTAATCACTCACTACTGCTTAGGGATTAGACTAATTTGTTTATGTTTTCCAGCCTTTGTGCCAATATAAAAATTAAGGGGTCTCTGATGTTGAATAGCCACAGTCGCTCTCAATCATTGAACTCCTTTACCTATAAAAAATTAGCACCGATATTTAGACAGAAAATTTCAACACCGTATATCCAATACTATATAAAATACATCCAGTTTTAAAGTGTTCGGATTCCAAATAGAGAGAATTAATATAAAATAAAAAACCATCTAAAATGTATATGAAATACAGTATTTGATACCAACCTTTGTGTCAAAAAAAAAACATTTCAGTGAAAATAAAATTCATCGAACTCCCAAGACATGGAATGGATAATGTAAATTTACTTCTTTAACTCCAAAATCAAACAAACTCCTGGCCATTAATTTCATCATCAAACTAAAATGAGGTGAGGTGATCTCAATTATCAACTTAATAGTGTGATGTGGCATTGCAAATATGAGTCAAGATTATAAAGACTAGCATTCAATAGTATTATAAAACAAAAAAAAGAAAAAGAGTCAAGATTTAAAAAAGCTGAGGCTCTACCGGGGAAACACTCTGAGTTCAAAGTAGTTACTCATGAAGTGTATCACTGCTTCAATAGAAGTTAAATGGAAGCCTACTCAAGATGAAGAATTGTCAACCTAATATCCCAATAGATAAATATCTTAAAAGTTGGACTTATGCTTAACGCAACCCCACAAAACCAACCTATAAGGTGAAGGCTACCGAGACTTATAAGCACTGCAAAGGCCATATATGCATTCTGGGACTAAACCCACCCCCATACACCTAGCACAGTGGTGTTGGAGCCTGGAGGCTACAATGATGGCAGCCCAAATTTGTTGCAATTAAGGCAGCAAGAGGCAGGCCGCAATTAAGGTGGATTTTCCAACACACCCCTCACAGGTAGGCCCAATGAGCCTGGGGAGTAGACAAAGCAGAAAACCCAACAACATATTAAGGAGTAGAAGCACTAATCTAACTAAAGAGTACGCTCTAGCTAATGGGTCTGATGAAAGGCCCATATACAATAATCACTAATTATTAAAAAAGTATAAGGCTGATGACTAGATATGCAATAATATTACATATTTACAACATACAATTGCAGAATAAATAATGCATGAAACAGGAATAAGGTGATTAATAATAATATTTACTATTAACAATGATGTATGGAATGTATTATATATATTCTCGTGATAACTTATAATAGGGCACATCAAGGCCCCTTAAGAATCCAGCTGGTTACTCATACAATTATTGACAAAACCAAAATCTCAGTGCATAAAAATTAGGAATTCTCAACAGAAAGAAACGGATTTATGCTCATTAATTTACCATAGGAGAAGTTAAACTCGCCTTACTACAAAAAGAATCTAGAAATTTACCTGGATTGAGATACATTCCCAGCCATAAGTTCCAGTTGGCGGCTGCACAAAGTCAAATCTGCTACATGATCTCAAATTTATAGACAAAGGAAAAAAACTGTGAATATTCAATTACAATTGTCAGTTTGCCACATATTACTCAAGAATGAGTTTCTTTCTGAGGGGTGAATATGATTATGAGGACTGATAAGGCAAGGTTAAAATGGAAGATTTATTCATGTACTGCTGCAGTAAAAAAAAAAAAAAAGCAAAAGCCACTGTAGTCAAGAAATCACCATTACGGTTTGGCTCACATTGCATCTTTATCAAATTCGATTTAATACACAAACCCGAAACGTGGGAAGATGAACTATTCAACCAAGCAATTTCCTGACTCAAAAACATGTGATTCTTTGATTATAGAGAGTCCACGTTCAAGATTAACATACTTTAAATATCACAATGATATTTCGTCTCCAGAAAGCAGTGAAATTATTGCTGCTTCCAGATGTGTTATGTTTATTTGCATCTGGCGCTAATGCAATAGATATTTAAAGATAAAAGAGGTAATTTAAAGATAACCTCAGCCACAGTTATTTCATCTATTGAATTAGGAGTGTATGATTATATGGCCTCAATTAATAATTGGAAATATCAATAGTGTAAAGATCTAGCTTCATATTATATTCCCATTACATTACATGTAATAGTGTAGGATGAATGATCATACTAAGCAGACAATAGAATCCTACTACCACCCAAAATATGTAAATATAAAGCAAGACACAAAGTAAGAATAACTGACGATTTAGCTCCTACGGCGGCTGCACAAAGTCAAATCTGCTACATGATCTCAAATTTATAGACAAAGGAAAAAAACTGTGAATATTCAATTACAATTGTCAGTTTGCCACATATTACTCAAGAATGAGTTTCTTTCTGAGGGGTGAATATGATTATGAGGACTGATAAGGCAAGGTTAAAATGGAAGATTTATTCATGTACTGCTGCAGTAAAAAAAAAAAAAAAAGCAAAAGCCACTGTAGTCAAGAAATCACCATTACGGTTTGGCTCACATTGCATCTTTATCAAATTCGATTTAATACACAAACCCGAAACGTGGGAAGATGAACTATTCAACCAAGCAATTTCCTGACTCAAAAACATGTGATTCTTTGATTATAGAGAGTCCACGTTCAAGATTAACATACTTTAAATATCACAATGATATTTCGTCTCCAGAAAGCAGTGAAATTATTGCTGCTTCCAGATGTGTTATGTTTATTTGCATCTGGCGCTAATGCAATAGATATTTAAAGATAAAAGAGGTAATTTAAAGATAACCTCAGCCACAGTTATTTCATCTATTGAATTAGGAGTGTATGATTATATGGCCTCAATTAATAATTGGAAATATCAATAGTGTAAAGATCTAGCTTCATATTATATTCCCATTACATTACATGTAATAGTGTAGGATGAATGATCATACTAAGCAGACAATAGAATCCTACTACCACCCAAAATATGTAAATATAAAGCAAGACACAAAGTAAGAATAACTGACGATTTAGCTCCTACATATCTAACGACCTGCATTCCTTTGTCTACAACCTCATCATGAACCTTACTAACACCCCTTTTGAAACCCTCTGATACTCTCCACAACAAGAACTCCACAAATGACCTCACTGTTTCGAATGTAACTCTCCCCGTGACGTCAAGCACAAACCTCTGGTTAGCCGGCACAGAAAGAGTTGATTTAATCTGTTCAAACCACCCATTATCCCCATCTCCACCAACAGATTTTCCAATTTTGAATTCCTGAAAATAGCGTTCAGGTTTCAAACAGTCGTTTTCCCTTACCATTTGATCTTCAAAAGACACATGCGAACCCGAACCCGAACCGAGTTTAACATTTGGTGGTTTTGTCAAAACCTGATGAGATGTTTTAACTAAAGTCTCAACAGCACCATTACACAGAGAAACCAAAATTCCCTTCACCTTTTCATGGTGTTTCGGATTAGTCAAACCAGCAAACATTTCATCATAAGTATTAACATCCATTGTTTTATCAAGAAAAACAGCAACAGCAGTACTCACAAAAATCTGCACACAATCCCCTAAAACCTTTCCACACCTTTCATCACAAAGCACATTCACCCATCCAGGAACATTTGTTTGAGACCCTCCATTGAATTTACCATCAACACTTTCCGAATTCGAACAGAAACCCAAAACCAAATTCTTAGCAAAACTTCCAACCACAACCGAAACAAAACCCGTTCCGGCTTTAGAGAAAAGCCTGTCCAACAACCTATCAGAAAAGTTCGATTTTTCTTCACAAATTTCCGAGGGTTTATTATAATTATTATTATAATTAGCATACCCTAGCAAAATCCCGTGGGTTAAAGACTGCGAAACCCTAGAAACCGTTAAGGAGAATTCATTTGAAGCGGCGATTTTGGATAATTGCTTCAAACTATTGGGAATTTCGTCGGAATCGGAGGTGAGGAATTGATTCAAATCGTTGGAAACGATGGAAACAGTTTCTGCAGAATTTGAAACGAGCTCGGCGAGAGAAACGAAAGCTCTGAGAAGCTTCACGAGTCGGTTCCTCTTTTGAACTACATAGGGTAAATGATAGGCTTTGAAAGCACCGTAACCGGAAGCTCCTAAAACGGCGATTAGGAGAAGTCGTTTTTTGTTTCTTCGTGAAAAATTAAGACACTTCCTATGTAGTAGAAGGTCCATTCAAAGTGGGAAGGGAAATTGAAACCCTAGAGGTAGAATTTTATGAAATTGGATCTTGAATGCAGTGAATATGAAGGAAACAAAGAGAGGATTGGAAATAAATATAAATAAATGATATTTGGTTGGTTGGTTGGAGGAAAATTGGAATCCGTCGTATTATTCTTGGAAATTAATGTCCTCAATTTTTTCTACTTGTGCTTTTAATTTGATTTTGCAGATCTCATGCAGAGCATTGAATGGAATGAGGTATAACGACGTCGTTTAGGAAAAATATCTGACTAGTTTTCGCATCATCATGACTTGGGCAAAAGAGAGATAACTGCGCCAAATAATAAGTGGTTGTCTTTGAGAATTGAGTTGTTAATAAGGTCTGCTCAATTCTCTCCTCCCTGTTGGGAATTGGGATTATCAAAATCACATGTCAATTTCTTTTTAATATATTTTAAGTTGAAAGTTATAAAAAACAAAAATGTACCAAACTCAGGGGAATTTTATATCTTTATTTTTATAAAAGGGGCTAAAACAAATGAATTGTTGTTTACCTTAAAATACTATTCCAACGAACAAACTTTAATTATTAATTCAGTTTTTTTTTCTTTACATAAACAATTTATGGTATTACACTTAAAATCAAAAGATTAATACAATGTGAATATAATTAAAAAAATTGGAACTACCCATGAATAACTAGTAGGTTTGGGTGAGTTAAAAAAAACTAGTAAGTTTACACTATAGTTTGGACCAATAACTACAAGGTTTAAATGTCCTTAGCCTAATTTTGAAGCAGCTTTTCTAATTTGGTCTTTAAAAAAATATATAAATAGTAGTAAATAGATGAATAGATGTATTGGTCAGATAGACTATTTTTTTTCATAGTTAGTTTTCACAATCACACTATTAAAAAATATCTAAATGGAATAAAACATAAATGGATTAATACATCATAAACAAAAAGATTAAAATGTATATCTTTAACCATTGTTAACTATTATTTGAAAATATTTTAAATGTTAAAGTTCACCTAACCCTTTTAAATATCTTGAGAGTGTAATTTTTATAAATGAAACTTTTAGCTTAGAGTTTTAAAACATTTAAATCATTAACATTTCACCTATTTCACCTATATATAGATCATGTCCATCACACATGAGTAGTTATAAAGGAAAATAAACCAATATTGATCTATATATTCTATCACTCAAAATAATATTAAATAAAACATATGGATCACAACTACACGCCCTCTATAATTAATTATTATTTCTATATATTACATTATATTGCACATTTAATTAAATCATGCAACTTAATGAATAAATTCATATTTATGTTTATTAGGGTTCTCAACTTAAAACATATTTCTTAATAATTAAATGTATATACCGAATAAAACTAAATATAGGAAAATATCACTCATAGAATTATAAATTAAAATTGTTCTTATAGTGATATATAAGAACCAACTCACATTCTATCTACATTAACTTAAAATTTAATGTTAGCATGCCTTTAATAAAAGGATCATCAATGATCATTTTAGTGCTAATATTTAATAACAATAGTTTGATTTTGATGCACTCTCTTATGACTAAATATTTAATATCAATATATTTGCTTTAACTTCGAGTTTGTCATTCTTAATCATGAATGGTGCAATTAAATTGTTACGGTGCATCTTTAATGGTCTATAAATTAAATCTACATTTTTCAAAATATAAATAAAATTATTTATCCATACACCATGTGAAGCTTCGATATAAAATTCAAACTCAACTTTGAAATATAAATGAAATTCTTTATCCATACACTTTTTTTTACTTATAATAATTGTGATACTTTGATTAAAAAAATCTCATAGAATCAAATATTTTTTTACTAAATATTTAGTTTCTTTTTATATGTTATTTGATAGTATCTTTAAAAATTATGGAATGTGATTAAGAAAGTGTGACTATTTTCTTTTGAAATGTGAATATTTGGTAGTAAATTTGAAAATTATGAATTTACTTCAAAAACAAATATTAAAATGATGGCTCTTTTTAAATAATTAAAAAGTTACTATTAACTTCAAATTGAATTTAAATATTATTTATAATTTATTTATTTTGACAAGTTTGAATTTTTAGTGTTTTATTCAATATAGATATAATATTTAAAAATAATTTATAATTTATTTTTAATTAAACACTCAATTTTTTAAATTCGAACGAGACTTTCAAAATCATTAAAACGGTTGTAAGTTGTACTCATGGAAGAGATATAGAAACCACCTCTTGTGAATTATGAACTCAGATGCCAAAGGATATACGATTATGCTCCAAATTAAAATACTAACTTGCATTTCAATGAACCCAAGAAAATAGGGTCCATCCGTCATCAACACTCAGGTATCTCATTTGTTTGAAGGCTAATTTTGAGTTTGTGTGAGTTTGTTTCCATTTTCTAGTCATCAAGGAAGATGTTGGCTCTACGAGTAATTTGTTATTACGATTTATGCTATCCTTTTATAATTTATCGACGACAAGTATTCCAAAGAACCATATCAAATCTTGCTCGCATAACTACATTCAAATGTTCCAGAGTTCAAAAGCAAAATTAGGACGGTCGATTGTACAGGCGAATTTTAATATTAAAATTTATAATAGTATCTTAATAGAACTATTAAGGGCTTGGTTGAAACATACTCAAAAACTCTTTTTTTATTTTAAAAAATTTAAAATAAAAAATTTATTTAAGAGATTTATTTTTAAAAACTGTATTGTAAATCTATTTTTAATATTTTACTTAAAAAAAAAAGTTAAATACAATTTTGTTTTTTATTTTTTAATTTTAGTTTTGAAAAAAAAAAATACGGAAAATGCATAATTTTTATTGGTATCGTTATAATTACGTACAACTTAAAAACCTCGTATGAAAGTTTTTTATTAAGTTAAATTTTTATTTTGTTGAAGACTTAAAATAGTTGTCCTTTTGCTTATACCATTGGACCCACCTATCAAACTTGTAGTAGTATATGGCATCTCAAAAAAATTATTACATTTTAGATATTTCATTGTTATTTTATATAATTATGTTATGTGAATTGTTGTGCGACAACAACAAAATAAAACGCAAACTAAAAATAGAACACACATAACAATACAACAACATATCATTTGTAAGTAATCAATAAATTTTAAGATTTTTTTTTTTTAATTTTGAATTGAAACACCATCTTTTTAAAATTATAATAATAAAGAGAGTATTTTACCCTCACCTCCACATCTAAATCTATCATCCTTCAATCAACATGAAAATACAATTATGTCATTCTATAAAACCTTCAATTTTTTTTTACCACTTATTTTTTTCACCTCTTCTTTCAAAACTTTAAAAAATTCATCATAACTTTTGAATATTTTTAAATTTTTGAAATAAAAAAAATAAATGCACTCGAATTTTTCATATCTTCCAAATAAATTTTTCAAATTTTCAAAACTTTCCAGATTTAGAAACTTTTGAAACTTTCTAGATTTGAAAAATTTTCAAATTTTTTTTAATGTAATTCTTATTTCGAAACTTTTGGAAGTTTCAAATTTTTGAAATAAGGATTACATTTCAAAAATTTGGAAAGTTTCGAAAATTTCTAAATCTGAAAATTTTGAAAGATTTTAAATCTGGAAAGCTTCTAAAGTTTTCGAATATAGAAAGTTTTAAAATTTTTTCTATTTCGAAAGTTTCAGTTGCTTGAAGCTTTCGAAAATCTGAAAAGTTTCTGTTTCGAAACTTTTGAAATAAATTATTTTGAAGGTATGAAAAATTCATATCCCACTTTTTTTTTTTTTTTTTCAAAAATTTAGAAATATTCAAAAATTATGATGAATTATTTAAAATTTCGAAAGAGAGAATAAAAAAATAAGTGGTAAAAAAATTTAAAGGTTTTATAGAAAGATAAAATTGTATTTTTATATTAATTAAAGGAGTGCGATATTTAAGTATAGGGGTACATGATAAGATACTTTAATAAAGAGGAGAAATGGAGATAAAAATAAAGAGAGTATTGACTCCTAGACTTAAATTTTTAATATGAGTATAAGTATATCATGCAGTCTTAGAGTAAGCGCTTTAATGGACAACAGAATAATTAAACGTAGTTTAGGTGATGCACCATATGAGATGGTTGCAAAACAATTCTAACAAACTGCTAAATTGTAATTAAAAAGCTAAAGGAATAACCTTAGGTTTTTAGGAGATTAAAAGTTAATTCAATAGTTAAAGTAGAGAGTGAAGGTGGGAGAGGTTTCAATCCATTCGTCAACAAAATATTAACAATACTAATATTTGAAGAAAAACAACGATTTCTTCTAGGTTTAACCTAAAAAAAGTTTAGGCCAAGAATCCTATATCCTTAGATGAAAAACACATTCCAGTTGATCATCATCTCGCAAGATACTGACATAATCACTATGGTTTTCAAACGCAGTTGACACACCAATGCAATTAGGATTCACAAGAACAACGCGGGGATGAAAACACCAAAACCTATTACATCCACCATAAAATACATGAGAAAATTCAAAATCTATATTTGATATTTGATGACAAACAAGGCATTTTATATACATTCTTGCACCTATATAATGTGTTTTCAAACAGAGTTGTCCCGGAGATTGATGCACATATTTCAACCCACATCCCTGTTCTGGATATTTATAGACACGTTTCATTTTCTTGGCTCTGCCTTTTCCTTTCTATTTGAGTTATTTTCGGATACAAGATCCACCTTCAAATCCACCTAGTCTTGTGGCAAAAGAATGTTGGGAGAAAAGGATTAACAAGTTCGTTGAACAGCCTCAAATAACAATCACGGCATGTTTGCAACGTTGCTCACCGTTCTGTAAAAGAAATGCTAGAGTTCATACACCAGTATCCAAGTTTTTCCGAACGTCCAGCAATTCTCTTAATGATTCCTTGTTTCAAGTGAGGTTCCATCTCCCCTGAAATCACCACAGTGGTGTCCATCTGGATTGAAGTTTATTCAACCTTTGAACCTGAATTGGTACTAACATGTTTAATACCATAGTCATCATCTTCGAGATCACTGAACGATATGTCTTCTTCATTCACAATAGGGAGTGTTATTCCACCATATCCCCCTAAATCAGAATCATCCTCTGGCCAATCATCGTCGCCGTCTTCACCATAGTCAATTATAATTTGAGATGGCCGACCACTTTTTAGATCTTTGTTTTCAGTTTTAATAATTGGATTTTCCTCAATAACTGACTTGTCAGAGAAATGTGATCCAAAACTTTCAACTGTGTACTTCTCAGACTTGTTATCTGCCATCACAGACAAAGTTGTTGTTCTATATCCGTATGTCCGATGAGGCATGTCATCAGAATAGGTGTCATCTAATAAGCTAGGAGTAAAATCATCATTCTGAGCATTGTCTTGCGAGGAATGAGTCCTTCTTCCGAAATATTCAAATTCTGGCTTTGTTTGTTTCTGCAATTCCTGCATCCACATTGCTCTGGCTGCCATGACCTGTAAAAGTTAAAACTAAGATATTAAAAATGTTCATCTACCCATTAATGTAGATGTAAATTACTAGCTGAATATAGAAAAACATGTAAACTTTAGACATGAATATTAGAGTACAGCTTGTGATCAATGAACCAAATAGAGAAAAGGAATACTGCAACAAACCTAACTTCTTCAGATAAAGCCAATATTCTCTACGGTAAAACAACAACAGATCCAACTAAACCCAATCTCAAAGTTTTATCATTAAAAATAGACACAAACATTATAATCAATTAATTATAAACAACTTCCGCTACCATTTCAATTATTAGCTAACCAATCAAAATACATACCTATAAGAAATCAAGAGGCGAATAAAACATGTAGGCACCTAATGAATAAATTAGCGCACTTTTCTTCTCATTACCTATAATCTGTGAGACTGTGATGCTATTTTTGGATATCTAATGGACAGTAGAGAGGCATGCAATGGAATAGTATAGACAGGAATGCAGTGAAATAGAATGGAATGAAATGAAGTTTGTGTTTCATCGTTTGAAAATTTTAATGAAGGAAAAAACTTCTTTTATCCCATTCCATCACCATTCCGCTCAAAATCCAGCGGGGGGATGAGATATCTGATGGAATGAGATAGAACCATGCTATCACGTTGCTTTATTTCCTATCCTATTCTAAACAATTCAAACAATATAATTTTAGCACCACATCTATTTATCCCATTTCATCAGTCCAAACATAGCTGTATTATATGTAATATATGAGGAGAGTACATTTTAAGTATTTGTGTTATAACTAATACTGATACGAGCAACCAAAATTCACCATGGCAACAAGGATTATAACAATAGTGATAATATCATTCCATCTAAAATATTGGATGTGAATAACAAGAATCAAAATTTAGAAAATTTATCTGCATCTAACAATGCTTAGTTGTTTTACAAAATGCAAAACTTACAAGGCTATAAGAGTTTAAAGAATGGAGCGCACAAGAAATATACATGAGAAATTTGCAGAAAGTAATTATTGACGTCTCGCTAAGCAGAAAAAGACAGGGACGGACTCATAATGATTACAGAATTTTGATGCCCAACAGAACTCCCAACTGATGTAGAAATTTAAATATTCTTTACATAACCATTGAGTAACAAAAATACACACACAAATACACAATGAGTTTCCCCAATAATTAGGAAAAAAAACTGAAATATCTTAACTTTTAAAATCTAGAAATTATAGAGCACAATAAATTTGAACCACTGAGAAGGACTTAAGATTGTATTCAACATACAAGCATTTTCAGTTCAAATGATAATGCCACAATATACAAAGAGGGTCAAGCAGCATGAACCAAAGGAATAAATGCAACAGTAAGATAACTTTTGCACTCCATATTAGTCTGTATGCCTGCCTAATTTATAATTTACACTGATTACTCATAGTTTACAAATAAATGCACCCCAGAGAGAACTTCAAAGGACGATTATTCCAAGTAAAGTCCCAAAGGACGGCATTGAAAACCACATATTTCCAAACTGCAAGCTTGGTCATCTATCTAATAAAAATATTGGAACAACCATTTCAAGTCTAAAGTGTTCCAGAGATAACAAGAGCAGTGTGAAAGCTTGATCATCTATCTAATATATATAATTGTTTAAAATTACTTCATCAAAAACATCATTCAAGAGATAACAAGAGCAGTGTGAAAGGCAAAGAAAACTGGCACATAACTAACCTGGGGTGTAGACAAAACCTCTGAATCTTGTTTATTAAGCCTTGAATGCAAAAGTACAAAATAGACTTGCCAGAAGTAACTTTCGCTCATATGGAAAGGGCACAGTTCAATTCTGAGCGCAGCTAATCTTGGAGCGAGTCTTTCAACAACCAAAGCATGATCTCGCTGGGCATCGGACATGTCAAAATCTACCATAAAAATGTATACAATCAAAATTCATCAAAGAAATCGAGGCATGTAACAAAATACCAAAATAATTGCACTAAATCAGGGAACATATAACTATTCTGTCAAGAAAGCTACCGTACATACAAAAAGAAAGAAGTAAAACCAGCAATCTAGCACATTACCCCATCTAAGTTATGACGGCATACAACAAACTACATTGTAATCTACATAGCATAAACATTCAAATTAAAGGCATGTCAGGTGCCCAACACCGACACACATATACTTTCGTTCAATCACTTCCTTTTTTTCAAATTGGTACCTTCCATTTTTCAAATTATTACCATGTCGGTGTGTCTATGTGTGTGTTGTGTGTCGTATCTGTGTTGGTGATTCATATGCTATAATTCACCTTCAGGAATGGATACAGTTACAAGCAATTTAAAAACTTAAACATGTAACAATCATCAATGTAATTCAATTCAACAAAGAAATGACTAATATAAGATCCAATGATTGCAAAGGACATGAATAATTGATAAATTGTAAGGTTGATCGAAGAAGATTACTACCTTCGGTGTCATCTTCCTCGTCAATGGGAAAATCTAACCACGTTTCGGGATGCATAGCGATATTCATGGCAAATGTCAACACCTCTTCCGTAATTCCAACCGCGCATTGGAAATCAAACTCCGGTTCCCTGTCTCCTTCCGATTCGGATCCGATTGAAACCGAATTCGGTTCAGGATCATCCCCATGGAGCGCAATTTGTTCCACGTCAAAAGATTGATTCGAAATCACAACATCATCCACTTGTTCTTGTTGTTCAGAATCGGATTGTGAAACAGAGTGATCGGATTGAGAAATTGTTGGGGGAGGAGCGAGAAAGGAAGCCATTCCCCAAAATTGGCGAGTTAGGGTTTGTTTGATTTCATCTAAATCCTCTTTAACACCACGACCTTGCGTTTCATCATGATGATGTCGTTTTTCTTCTTCTTGTTCAAATTGTGATCCAAGTGCATTATCTTGATGGTAGTTTTTAGGTGAGGTAGTTGGAGATTCGGTTACGATATCATTTTCATTGTTTCCGTCACCATCGAGAAGGAGAGAGTTTGCAAGGGAACGAGCAAGCCATGTTGACATTTTCCCTTTATTTTTTTTTTGAAAAAGAAAAGGAAAAACAAAAAAACGACCTGCGAATGGTTTATCGAATATTTGAGGTTAGAGATGGGACGGTTGTGTGAGTGGGATCAGGTGGATGGTGCCGTACGGTGGTCGTCTATTTTAGTTTTAGACACACGCACCGCTTTAGAATGTCACCACCACCCAATGAATATATATATGGAACAGTTGAATTTCGGATATGAGACAACCAGGAAATCAATTAGAGAAACAAGGCACGTGAATGGCAGAGTGCATTTGCTCTTGTTTTTTAGCTATGCCTTTTCTTATTGTTTAATTATATTTATGGAACTCAATATATGAATCTTAATAATGTTGATATTCGTTAATTGAACCAGGATTGGAGAATTATATTTATTTTTTATTTGTCAAACTAAGAGTTTGTTGTGTTTTATTTTTTAGTTTTTGAAAACTATTTTATAAATAAATTTTAAAAAACTGTTTTTAAAAAGAAAAAAAAAATTATTTGATAATTTCAATTTTTAAAACAGTTTTGACTAGAGATTTAAAAAAATTGAAAAATGAAAAGTAAAACACAATTTATCTGTTTTGCTTTTTTAATTTTAAAAGTATAATATTAAAAATAGTTTTACAAAATAGTTTTTAAAAACAAGTAATCAAAACAAATTTTTTAGTTTTTAAATACAGTTTTTAATAGTGATATTTAAGACACAATATGATAACAATTACCTTCTATACATAAGACATTATTATACATTTCGATTAACGTATAGACTAGAAATAATAAGGACTCTTGCATTGACTCAAACTCAATATTGTCTCATTTATACTATATAGACCTCACATTTTGATCTATGAGTACGATTAGTCTAAATCCTCTTTCACCTCAATTATATATTGACTTGAGTATATGATGTGAATTTGGATTGATTCTACAAGTGACGAATGATCTACCAAGTAATTTCTTCAAATAATGTGATAAAATAAAAGGGAAAAAAAAACAAACAAACAAACATGGATTAGGTTGATAAGATGCCACAATCAATGATGATTGATAAGTCAACGTGGAATCGCCACAATGGTAAGAATCCATAAGATTTAAGTTAATTCTATTCCAATAATTTAAAGAAGAGACATATCTCACTCAACAAATACATTTCAAATTTAAGAGAAAACTTTATTTAATTACAAATACATATTTATGGTAAGACTATCTCTAAACTTCTATGGGCCAAAATGACACTATTCTGTAGGTCCATAGTGGACTTAATTACATCATTTTTTTCTAAAATAAACTAAATGTAAGGAAACAAATATTTTCACTTACATATGCCATCAACTAAATCTATATAAATTAAAACTATTACAATTTTAAATTAAAATAAATTAAAAATTATTACAAATCAAGTTAAAATAGATAAAGTTCATCATAATTTATTAAAATATAAAAAATCTTCGTGCTCTCGAGATCCTTATCAGCATAAGTCATCCTACCAACAAATAACATCTATCGCCTTAAATTATGATCACAACGCCATTCCCTGAGAATTTTACCTTCAATTCTACCTTCTTATTTGACACTGACGTGAGATCTCCAAATTCTAATCAAAGCAGAAAATAAAATAAAAAAATTGGTTGTGGTGGTTGGTACTTTGAAACAAGTATCCTTTAGTTTAGCCAAAATGCAAAGACTATGGTGAGCCCATATTCCATTTTTCTCATCATTATTGTTACATTGGTCAAGGAAAAAGAAGGAAGAGCATGGGCGAGAAAAATACATTTTGAGTGAGAAAAATATTGTGCCATCTCACGATTATGATCCAACTCGTACTTTATCCAACAGTCGATTGAAGTTGCATACGATACACGTTTTGATAGTTGTACACTGTAGGCGTCACCCTTCTTTATCTCAAACTCAGTTATCATTTTTGTTGTACTTTAATTTCCACTTAGCCTCATTGTTAGTTTTGCTAGCACACTAATGTTGATTCACAGTGAAAATTATTCTCTAACTGCTTCATCGTTATCCTATTGTGTATAGATATTTAAACGGCGCAAGCAAACATATATACTTATTAAAACACTTCAATTTGAAGAAATACAATACTTTGAAATTATACTTTCAAATTTCAACAAAATCAGTGTTAGTGTGATTTCACAAATGAACTACCAACCCAACAATGCAGAGAGTGTAATTGTGCAGATGTTTTCTTTCTTATGTCATGCCATTCTTAATATCAAACTTATTACTCACTACAATATCAAAACATCAATGGTTAAAAGATAGTATCATATTCACATCATAACAATTAATTCCTATATCAATGTAAAATAGCAATACAAAAACCTCCATCACATCAAGTACTAGCTTTCGGCCATTTGCAACTATACATGTCCTCGATCATTTTCCATCATATATAGGCATAGCCAAAGAAATTTTGCTCAACCCAAGTTGATCATCATGAGAATTAATTCTACTCACCTCACCAATAATTTCATCAACTGCAACTTTATCTTTTAATATAGAATTATGAGACACATCAGCAATTTTAATAACTTTCAAGTACTGATTTTTCTCATCTTTCCATAGTGACTCAAGTGCCAACAAGCTAACCATGTTCACAGTTCCATCACCATCACCATAAAAAATCTCTGGCCTTTCATCAAAATCATCATTCCTATAAAACAATTCCTCCATAGTTTTCACACCCTTCCCTACAAAACAAGTAATAGGAACATTTGGTGCTTCTATTTTCTTTATCAAAGGTAAAATTCGAGTTTCATATGGATAAACCCCCTCAGAATAACCAATATCTTTAAGAAAATCAACCATATCGTGAGCTGAATAGTTTCTATATGGAGTCGCAACTAAAGTTTTTTTAATATCAAACATTTTTGGATTTGGCAAAAGCCATAAATTACTCTCTGAACTTCTCTGTTCATTTCTCACTAATAAAGGGTTCACTAAAGGAACTCCTAAAGTATTGCCCGATGCAAAAGTAAACATTTCATCAATAGTTCCGCCCCATGGAGTAGAAAGAGCTATAAAATGTTTAATAAATTTTTTGCGCCAAGAAGAAGGATTTCGATTCAGTAGCTCGAGGACAAATAAACCTCCTAAGCTATGTGAAACCAATATTACTGGTTTCCCTCCATTGGAATTGCTTGCTTTTTCAATCAAATTCTTAAGGTCGTTTAAGAATTTGGAACCAACTTGAGATGAGTGACCTGGAGCTGCTAGACCATACCGAAAATCATATGGAGCTCCAAATAGATTTTTACCATCTATGTAACCAAGTTGTTCTAGTGAATCTACTAGAGAAGCCATGTAATCTGTCACAAGCCTACACATTTAACATTAGTGTGTATAAGGTTACCATTTATAACTGAACGATAGATTATACTATAGAAATAATGTAACACAAATTATCAATGAGCTATAGACTTATATCCTTGAATTTTGTAGGGTATTGTTAAATTGATTTTAAAATTAAGAAATTATAAATTGTCAGTAATTCTAGTACAAAGTAAAATTACCTATTAATAAATATTTCAAATTAGTCCAAAGTTAATGTTCTGACTTCAAATCACAATATATTGTCTACTTCGAATTTTGTGTGTAAACTCTCATGGTTTTGTCTTTAATAAAACACACCTTAATGGATTGAGAGTTGTGTTAGTGTGAGTGTTGTTTATAAAAAAAAAAAAATATATGTAATTATAAAGTAACGTGAGATTTTTTAACATACCATAATCCCAACTAATGATCTATAGGGTTTGTAGCTTAAACTCCTATATGGGACATCAATGTTCCAATCTCAACTCACCTTTATGAAGTATTGTTTTGTTTTGGCTGTTGCAACGAATAAACACTTGCAATTTTGTCTTTAGTAAAAATCACTTCGAAAAATTAAAAAGTATTAAAAAGTATGAGTGTTGTTTATAAATTAGTTTTAGTCTGGATTCTCAAATCTCAAATAATATGAAATTTTTTAGTGTACTGCAAAGATTAATTGCTTAAAAACTGTACTCCCTTAAAAGATCCTTTTTGGTCAAATTAATCTCTATATTTGGTAACCAACACTAAAAATGCTACTCTACACACAGATAGCATTCAATTTTAAAGACATTTTAGCGATAATTTAATTTCAAAGTGTAAGTCTGTAACACGACAACACTTTTCGATTTCAACTAATAAAACGAGGTTTCTTTTTACTCCATTGTCAATGGATCCATGTTAGATCTATGTGTTCAGCAAGAATAGTGATTTCATATTCCCAAACATAAATTGTTTTCAGTACACTCATAATTAAGGTTAAAATCAAGGATGATGAAATAGACTTACTTTAGACGAGGATTGAGATAGCGAAGAGAGTAGGTAGAACCAAACTGAGGGACACGTGTCAGTACTCCAGGGGCATTAAAGTAATCATCAAGTTCTTGGTCGTAATAAAGCGTCATGCGAGAAGCAAAACATTGAGTGAAGGGAGCAAGTAAAACACTCGAATCAAACCATAATCTAAACCATCCATTTTTCTTCTTAAAAAGAGGATACCATGGTTCACAAATTAAGCTAGAAGGTTTGTATTGAGTTGTTAATTTTGCTTCTAGTTGGTTCCCTCCATTACCTGGTATTAGAATCAATGGATTGAGGTTGTTGCTTGTGCTTGTTCCATTTGTGCAACACATCAATGATAACATAACTACCACTATTAATGTGGCAACGCAAATCTTGATACTTTGGTGCTTCATCACAATACCCTGTATATAATAAGATAAATAATAGATATAGAGTTACAATTTTAGTTACTTATTTGCTTTGTTTTTACTTTCTAGTGAGGAATTGAACTGGATAAAGTTTGTTTGGTCTCTTATAATATATGATGATATAACTTAGAAAGCACACTGTATAAATTCAAATAAATAAAAAATAGCACACAAGTATTATTGTATAGCATCATGTGGTGGAGATTTTTTTAACATTTTAAAAAATATATAAAAAGAAAATGGATGCAAACTTGCCACGTCGTCACATATTTATATCCTTAACTTTATCATCGACGAGAAGAAAGACAGCGTTAGTCAACGAAGCGATTCTTTTTTTCTCTTATGATCAAACGGATAATGTTCAATCTGAAATGAAAAGAATGATACCACGCTATAAAGTTGGGTCTAGCGTCAATTTTTGTTGTTGGGCCTGGGCCCGGGCCTGTATGGATTGTTTACGACCAAAGCTTTTGCAACACAGATTTTATTATTTTGGTTATTAACTAGTTCTTTTTTAATATCACATGTTTAGCTAGCTCCTATATGAGTGGGTAAAAAACTAGATCCTAAATTTTCTTTGATGCCAATGCTAACTACTATTTATCTATAAATATAGATATAGTACTTCAACTAAATCTCATTATTTTTTAAAATCGACGGAAGTATTAAATTTGTTAACCATTATTTTCTTTTACAAATGAGATGAACAACAATTATTTTGTCAAGAAGTTTTTTTTTACCATAAATTTTACAAGTTAAAACAATTATTTTCTGTTTAAAAAAAATACTTCCTTGTGTTGCAGTATTTTAAGACAGCTACAATTGTTGAGAAGGGTACCAATTTATGGGCACCTCTTAAAAAAATAAAAAAATCAGAGAAACCAATTATCTTCCCTTCTCACTGCTGCTTCCTCCTCCCCATCTTCGCCGGCCTCGACACCCTTCTTTCCTCCGCCTTCTCTTTTTCCCTCCGATCTTATTCCGCTGCTCTCTTGTCGCCTTCTTCTCCGTTCAATATCGCGGATCTCGTCGTCGGCCTCGAAAGTGTGGATCTGGCCGTCGCCATTGAATAAAAAAATTACAGTATTTTATACTTTCAGATATAAAATACGTTTAGTTCAGATATAAATTACAGTATTTTAATTTTGTTTATTGTTTAGTTTTTATTTTATTATTTATCTAATTATTTATGGGTAAAATACGTTTATAGTTTTTATAAAATTTTGATATTTTTATTTTAGTTTTTATAAAATAAAAGTATTTCTTTTTTTAATTTTCTATAAAATTATCCATACATTTATTTTAGTATTGAAATGAAATAAGTTCAGTTCTTCTTCAACTTGAAGATTTTTAAATGATTTTTTTTCAATAATGTTGATAATATTATAAAATATAATGCACATAAGTTTAGAATTTTTAAATTTAAATTAATTAAATATGAATATTTTAAATATTAAAATATTAAGATAAAAACAATAAAATTATGAAATCATTAATTGGATTTTTAGCTTTTTTTATGTGGAGGAGTTTTTTATAATGTTATAAATATGTATAAAAAATTATTAAAAATTATATATTACTTTAACAACAAAACTAAAATTGGATGTATGATAATATTGTAAAAATAAAAAAATATATATTTATTTTATAAAGATTAAAATTGAAATATTGAAATTTTATAAAAATTTAAAATATCTTTATTTATTTTATTTTAGTTTATTTTTTTATGAAGGAGAGGTGTTTTTTTTGTCAATTACATTGAAAGGGTGTTCAATGGGTGTTCATGGAGCAAGTGGGGTGTACACAAAATATTTCTCTATTGGCAATTTTTAGTTCAAATTTGTTTATAGTTGTGAGTTGAATATCAATGACATAAACCTCTACAAAGCCTATACCGTATAAGTTAACTACCATAATAGGGTAACAATTCTATCGATTTACTGTCCAATTTATTTAATTATACCATCCAATTCACCTACTACGTAATAAAAATGATAATGGATGGATTTAGTCTATCCAATTTTTCTTTTTAAATTCAATAGATTATATATTTTTTAATGCAACACAATGTATTATATTTATTTATCTTAAAATAGATATAGCTATTGTCATAACTTTTTGGGTGGATAAAATAAATACTTTTTGACATAAAATTGTTTTAAAATAGTTTTTAATTATTTTAAAAATAATTAATTCTATATATAATTTTATTTGTTTTAAAAAACTGATTTAAATTAATTACTTCAGAAAATTCTTTTTTATAAAGCATAATCTTTAATTATTATTTAAAAAACAGAATTTGAATAATAATTTTTTTATTAAAAATAGAGTTTTAATAATAAAAGAATTTAAATTCTAATAATTTTATAAAATATAAATTTTCTATTTTTAAAATTATATTTTATTTATGGTTAATTATTTATAATTTAATAATAGAAGGTGGTTGGTGGTGGTTCAAGCTCTGTTGTCTGCCGTCGTGAGGGTTGTTGTCTACTGCTAGCAGCAGAGGTCGTCATAGATCTGCCGCTAAAAATCTGCAACCACCACCATACTATTAAATTAATAATAAATAAATTATTATTACCTCGGTCCATATAACTATATAAGTTCATATTTCAAATTTTACTTTTACTAAAAAGATTTAGTAGTGTAGCTAAAGTATTTATTTTATATACAAAAATAACTAAAACGTTATTTGTGTATTATATATTTAATAATGATTTTTCATATTATAAGACAAATTAGTAGTATTAATTAAGGTTATATTTATAAAATATATAAATGCATCTAGTAAATTAAAAATGGTCTTATATTGATGACCAATTTTTTTGGTCTTAGAATTTCAATATTAAAAACCTGTATTTTTAAGAATAATATAAAAAAACTGTATTTTCTTTTTAAAACAAAACACATTTTTTAAATCATAAAGTTATTTATAAAGTAATATTAAAATAGTTTTTTTTAAATATTTTCAAAGTATTTGAAAAACTGTTTTTTAAAACTAAAACTACTTTTAAAATTATAAAAAAATTATTACTATAAGTATTAATTTTTTAGAATATTAAAAAAGTTATTAGTGGATTGAATAAATATCTATTTATTAAATTTTATTTTTGACGAAATCCATTATTAAAATAGGATAATGGATGGATTAGATGTTTTTTTTAATGAATGGATTGAATTTATTTATTTTTTACTAGATTTTAAATTAAATGAATTAATAAATTAATTTGATTCATCTATTATCATCCAAATTTAAATCCATCTATTTATTTTAGTTTAGAGTCAAAAACGAAATACTAGCCAATAGTACTAAGTTCAGTTGAATTAAAATAACACCAGGTTATCTCATTGGATTCACCTATGTACGAGAGATATTTAAAAAAAAATCACGAATGAAAGATTTAAAGTTAGAAAAAACTAATCATCCATTAATTAGTGAATTAAAATAATGGAAGTAATTAAAATAAAACACATAATTTCCTGTCTTTAGTTGTTACTTTTCCACGATAATACTCCATTGATTAAAACAAAAACTATACTAGGCCATACTATTATTATAAGAAAAATAATAAATAAAGGCCAACACGTTCCACATTTTTGTTCTTATCTTAATGTTTTCTGATGCGGTTTGCTCTGAATATGTCCATGCCATAATTCACATATTCATACTCACCTTCCCTCCCTAACACGCACTGCTACATTATATTATTATTATTATTAAAATAAAAAAATCCTCTCATAATTTCCCCCACTACTCCTTTGTCTCGTAGCCTAAAGTACTTATTTTATTTATTCATTAAAATTCGGAAATAATTATTTGTGGGCATTTTAGTTGAATTTGAAGATACAATCACAACAGAAAAGCGTAGGAGATGAAGAAAAGTGGGAAAGAACAAAAACAGAACAAGATAGTGAGAATAATAACAACACCAATAAGAGTATTGGGAAGAGCAAAGGACATGTACGTAAGAAGCATAACAAAGTGCGGTAACAACATGAATTACAGCAACCCAATAGATTCTACTAGTAGATTTGAGGCTTTACCAAGAAGTTACAGCGCAGTAACAACAAGATCTGGTGGTGAAAGTGAAGATTTCGCTGAGCTTATGAGAGCAGCTTCAGCTAGGACTTTGGTCAACACAATCGATGTGGATTTCGTTATAAAACAACACCAACAAGAATCTGACACGTCACGACCCGTTTCTTCAAATGGGTTGCCTAAATCCGTTAGTGTTGTTATGGGTCGGATTGATGAGGAAAAAGGCTTCTGATTTTGGTGACGTGGATCTTCTTCATGTTATCCCAGAACTACAAGTTATGCTGTTGGAAACACAAGTGTTAATGTTATTATGTAAATTCACAAAAATTCCATGTCTTTTGAGAATTCATATTTGCAATTTTTTTTTATTCTGCTCATTTATTTCATTTCCATGTTTGTCTCCTGATAATGATATCCTCCTCAATGCAATTCAATGATTCCTTTTATCCCATTTTTTGTTTACATTATTATGCTAAAATAATAACTTTTTAATCATTATTATGGAATTTCATAAAATATTAAATAAATATATCATATACATAAAAAGTATTCAACATTTGCATTTTTATGTTCCAATCATTTTTTTTAAGTTACGGTAATATTTTATTTTTATTTTTATGTAGGTTAATGACAAACACTGCTAATAAATTCACATAAATTGAAAATTTATGATCATCATAAAAAATAACTAACTTAATAATATTGTTATTGCCAATTTAGTTAAGTTTTACACAACATTTTATTTCTATTTGATTGGATTCTTTTCTTTGATTTTATTTTTCATCTTGGATGCCTGTAATTGACTCATACTCATTGGTTCATTCCCGATTCCCCTCAATCAATATTGCAATTCAATTATTCCTACTAAACCATTAGGCAGATTATTATTATTTTTTTGTTATACATATTAAATATAAATATCTCATCTCATAAACATAAAACGTGTTTACTGTTTTACAATAGGAAAAAATGCAGAGAAGATCAGTTTATTATTCCACTTTTATATACTCATTTTATTCTTACACGCTTTTAGATTTCAGTCAATGAGTGTGAATAAAGAACATAAAAGGCCAAATACCATTTATTAAACTTCTTTCTGTCAAAAAAATATTATCTTTCTATCTTCAGCGGACTGTGGAGTATCTACGTGGAACGAGTCAAGTGGGAGAAAATATAATCATCATTATGATAATATAATCATCATTATGATAATGACAAAAGTGTTTTGGTTAGTTATATAACACTAGTATTATTTCATAAAAACAAATAAAATATAACACTAGTAAAAAAAAAAAAGAGTAAATTTGAATGAAGTGTTAAAAGAAATGGATTATTTTCTGATTAGATGCTTTATTTAAGGTGAACACCGGACAACCTCTATACGTAGAGATAAATGGGCGGAGCCAAAGTAAATTGTAAGAGGGGCCAACATAGAAAATAAAATCTACTCCACCAGGATGATTATAAAAAATTAAGTTAAATTAAGAAAGATCGTTGATTAAATTTAATCTATGTAATTCTTATAATTTTTTTTTATGTTTATAGTTTTAAATTATCCTCCACAATGAAAGAGAAAAAGTTAAATTAAAGTATTTTATAGATATTATCATTTAATAGAAAAAAAATTATTGACTTTTATTTGTATTTATTCAAAAACAAATATCAACTAATTGTGTTTATAGTTCATTGGATGAAATATGGTAAATATATAAATTTTTTAAAAAAATGTATTGAGGAAAAAGTAAAAAATAACAAAAAAAAAAGAATGAAAAAACAAAAACAAAAGGTTGACTATTACATATGTGTCCGTAGTTTGATTCATTCAGTCTAATAAAAAAGAGATGTGTCATTTAAATAACAAAAGCAAAATAGTATATCTAATATTATATAAAATACAAAAATGATTTTGATGTTAGAGTTTATTTCCAATATAAAAAATTGAAAAAGAAACTAGTTAAGTTCCATTGATTCTCAAATTCAACATTTGAATTTGGCGTAATTCATTTCAAACCAAACTTACATACACATAATTTATGGATTAAATAAATATTTATTTTTATAAAATTTTATTTTAAGTCTAAAATTTTTTCTTCGATTTAAATCATCAGAATATTTTTTATCAATAATTTTAATTTTTACAAAATAAACATAAATTCATATTTGATTGTGATGCTCTAAAATTTTGCAAATACACTTTATGTGTTATTGATATAAATCTCAACAAAAAATGAACACAAATTTTGTTTTCTATGTCTAAATATGTTATTTTGATTTCTTGAGCTTTTGACACTTAAAAAATAATATTTAATTTGTTATTTATTAAAAAAATTAAATTCATATGAAATAAATGTTTATCATATTCTAAACATATCTACAAAAATTATTAAAAAAATTCAAAGAGCACATGTGAATGACTTAATAACAAATACTAAAATTAACGAAAAAAAAACATTACGAAGACTAAATATAAGAAATCTTTTTTTTGAATTTACAAAACATTCATAAAATTAGTCATGTCAATTAAGCCTGTCTAATAATATATTTTCATAATCACATTTATTATTTTTGAATTTTACGTTTTATCTTTTTAATATATATAAATTACATCAGCATAAAATTTACTTGCACATACTCTTAATTATACAGCTCATTTATAAAATTCCTCGTGTTCATAGGTAGACTTATTTATAAAATTTAAAGTGCTACCTTGTACTTCCATTTTTGTAATGTTTCTCTGATTCTAAATATTTTGAAGATGGCAAAACGAAGAATCTATATCACTTAAGTGCCACCTTAAGAATCTATATCACTATGGCATAACAAAGAATCAATATCACATTAAAATGCCACCTTGTACTAAATACTTTGAAGATGGCAAAACGAAGAATCTATATCACAAAATATAATCATCTACCTTATGCCACCAGCCCACCACCACTATAGAATGTTAAAAATACTCTTAATAACATAAGATATAGACATGATGTAATGCAACTAAAATAAATGTGATGAATGGAAAATTATCAAAACAACTGTCTTTATTCTGTTATTCTCGTTTGTCTTCCCTTTTTTCCTCCTCAACGCATAGACATAAAGCTCTAGATTACTTGTTTAAAGATACACAGACAACAAAATACAATATTCTCAAAAAAGGGAAAAATGAACCTTTATTGTACTTATGCTAGCAAAATTGATTAAATAAAAACCTTAAAGAAAATGAATAATTGGCGATAATAAAAGCCAATAAAAACCTACATTTGTTGTTTTACATCACAGGCATTTTCAGAAATTTAAATAATACAAAAAAGCAAATAATATACAGTCTCTTTCAAGGTACCTTCATAACTCCTAGACATGCATGTGGATGTTGACAATTTTATATTTGATGAAGGGTGCCACTTTAAATATCTACGTTGCAAGTGCAGAATTTGCTTGAATAGTACACTAATTTTACTTATCACGCACTTCTCTCTTTGGAAGTAAATCAGATCTCCTGAACCATAATCTGAACCTCAAACCTAAACCCAAAAAAATTATCACAACAGCAATAAGGAAAATATTTTATATAGATGTTTGATTACATCACTAAACGGTATATAGATCCACAGTAGAAAATATACCCACTGACATTTTTTTCCATATTGAAAATGAGACAATTAATCCTGCAATTTTCCAGATTGAAAACTGGTTTCTATTTTTAGTTTTTTAAACAATGAAAAACAAACAATTTGCTTTTATCTTGCTTCCTGTTTTTAAAGATGTGTATAAAAATAGTGTAAACAACATTTTGGTTTTTTCACCATTTATTGTACAAAACTCTGAAAAAGCACCAATAAAATGACATTTTTGTAATTATTAATGATGTTTTTTATAATTATTAATTGAAACAGGAAATGGGAATATGTAACTATTTAACATAATCAGACAGATTACCATTAGGATTTCTGGAGAAGAACTTTAAAATCTCATCAATGATTATAACCTGGATATGAAAACAAAAGATAAAACACATTGATAAGTTGCAGGACTAAACATCTGGCAGATATCAACTTGTATGACAAAAAATATGAAGATAAGAGCAAGCAGATATCTAGTCGTAATTTAGTTATAAAAATTCAAATTAAGATTTTCTGCCAACTTTTTGGTTACTGATAAAGGCTGGCAAGTTAGTATTGCAAATGCTCAATACATTAGTAATTTAAGTTGCTATGGGATTCTGACTCTCCACAACTTCCAGAGGAACAACTGTAAATAAATACACTTCTAATAGCATATCCACATACTTTCCATATATGAAGAAAGCAACTCGATAAGTGTTGGAAACTTTCATCAATCTTGCAAATTTTGGTCATTAAGATATATTTAATATATTAAAGTTCTAAGCTAAAGGCACAGTGTTCCAAAACTCAAAGACAAGTTACACTCCCCATAATGCCCATTCAAGGAATTATCTAACTAAATATTGGCACGGGGGTTGGATACAAGGGCTGAAAACAAATCATTGAGAAAGATGAACAAAACTACATACCGGTAGAGAAAGATAAAGGACAGCCATCCAGTCAGCCCAAGATAATGGTGTTACCTGCCAAGACAAATGGTAATAAAATAATTCTGATTCTCCAAGAACAGGATAAATACTGAGTTGTCACTTAAAGAAAATAAAATGGCAATCATTGTTTCAGAAAATTACTTACAGAGAAAAGAACTGACAGTGGGCGAACATACAAAATTAGTATGTGAAGAAGCATAGTAAGGACAATAGAAGCAACAAGCCACAAGTTACTCCAAGGAGGGATGACCCTGAAACAGATAAATGAATATTGTCATAACATTATTAAAAATCTGTTACAGCAAAAGCTTCTCATTCAACAATAGGTGGTGAATATTGTCATAATTCAACAATAGGTGAACCAAGCTGCTTACATTGTGGATCAGACCTTGGTCTCTACTAGATTAGGTCACGGCCTATTCAGGTGCTGCTCATTATACAATATTCTCATATAAGATTCTTTTGTTAACAGAGTCTAACAGCTGCAACTATCTTCAACAGTTTGCAATTGTTTGTCACCTCTATGAATAACCTCTTTGTGTATTCAGTTCAGTTTGATAATTAAGTTTGCATTTTCTTTTACTTCCCTTCATTTTCTTAGCCTATGAATCTTAACAACTTCCTATCCTAATAGTTCAGTGACTGTTGTGAACCATCCTTCAAAAATTCAACTTATGGGTGAAAGAACTTGAATAATTTAATATTTAGTATGTCCCTCCATGCAAGAGCCTTAGGACATAAAATTTGGATACTGCACATACTACCCTATCTTATCTTGTGCAGAAAACAAATATCATATAAAAGGAGCGACAAGGATCAAACTTATAATCACTTGCGCATAGAAATTTGATACCATCATCAACCAACTATTCCAAAAGTTTAAGTCGGTGGGGAAAAGCACGTGGATGATTTGATATTTAACAGTGACATTCAATATCCTTCAAACTATATGCAGGAACTAGGAAGGAACAAAACTCTGAATGAAGTCCAATTAAATTGAATAGAATTACTTACAGGAGGGATTGATTTTCACTAAGATTGTTCAAAGCATTGAACATCTCAACAACTACAAGCACAGTCATTGATACAGTTGATGGATGTCGATCTTCAAATATACTGCATGAATAAGTTGTCTCCCTGGTCGGGCAAGTGTCAAAATTCATCTGGAAATAAATAAAATCAAACTAAGGATTTGGAGGATGTTTGGAAGAGATTATCTTATGACATAAAACACTTTTGCAAATATTTGGAAAAAGTTAATGAAAATAGCGTATAATAACAACTTATATAGAGCTAATGCAGACTTTTCCTTCAACCCTTTTTCATTTGTAAAAATAGTTTATATATAACCACTTATATAATAAGCACTTGATTAAGTTGTTTACCCAAATGCCCTCTTATTACTTGTAGACAAAAAGGGACATTTATTACAAGAATGAAACTACAAAATCATTTGTATCTACAACTACAAAAATACATTGTCCAGGCTTGAAGCAAATCAAGAAACAACTAATCAAATGTTCAAATTATATAATGTGCTTTAATAGTAATCATAGTTGAGTACCAACAATGATTTTCAACTCTAATCTATCAATAATTCCAACAAGTGATTTTCATGGGTGCTTGTTTGCTTATGAGATGGCTAAGCTTCTCATAGATGTTATGGGTGTTTGAAGGGAGTTTTATTTTGACTATGCCAAGAGATTTAGGAGCCTTGCAAGTATTTGAATTTTGCATCTTTTTTCTATTTTGGAAGATATCTTCCTATCTGTACTTGCCTCTCATATCTCCATAAAATTTCCTTTTCTATGAGAAAACATTACACATGCAACTTCAGTTCAATCAACAAATAGCAATTTCTGTTCATATCTATTTTGCACCATTTTCTGATTAATTTTTTTATTCCTAAGTATAGCTGTCAAGGTTTGGAATTTCTTTTATTTTATGATACGGAGTAATTTTCATGTTGCGTCACATCTCAGATGTTATCATCTATAAATAAAATATTCAGGACTCAAAAGCACACCCCACGAACTGAGTATATGATAATATCTTACCAATTCAGTGTATGGCAGTTGTGGGCCACTATCAGCGTAAACAAACCACCAAATAAAACCAGCAACAGTGGCAAGGCCAACATAAGCTGCATCAAACATAGAAGCTTTAACATTATTCAACTAATGAAGCAACATTAACAACATGTACCCAAGTTCCAACAATCTTTGGAAGAACAAATGGCTAGTTATTTCTACTCCATGTATAGAACACATAATCTATAAAAGCCTAGCTTCAGTGTATTATATACACATAATCACTTTGTATTAAGTATATGAATATAATAAAGTCTATGATGTGGTTCAGACACTAGGTTTCCAGCATTTTTTTTTAATATAACTCCTACATTGTATCCAGAGCCTTAAGAGAGGCAATAATCGTTTTGTATTCACTATGACTATAAAGACCATGATATGGTTCAGACACATGATAGGGAGGCAATCTCAAAACCCGTGCTTACTCAGTGGATTTAATGTGCTCTAATGAATATTTTTCACGGATCACCATATTTCAACTTTGGTTGGCCACCCTTCTCTCTATGTTGACTTTCCAACAATGCCTTTCTCCACCATGTAACTGTCTCCACTGCGTAAGTGTCAATGTCATTTCAATCTTTGTGGGCTTCTCACCCTGCCTCGACCACTAATCCTATTTAATCTTCCTAGATCAATCACCCCCTAAAACCACACCAGCAAGCGTTCTTTCATGTGTCCCCTTCTGTTTAGGTGTTCACTTCTCCAAGATCCATCTGCATTCCACTGTCATGCTCTTGGTATCGTTTAACTTTCCATCATCTAATTTCTTCAGTTTTGACCACATCTCCATTCATGCTGAGTTGACAAATCAAAGCCATTCAGTCATTCATAGTTTCCTTTTGTAGCCTTTTTTATCTGACACATGGCTAGTGCAGGCATTAGGTTGTGGTTATGGCTCAACAGCCTTACTCCTGATGGTTAGCGGAATATGGAATACCAGTACAATCATAAGGGAATAACATTGGGTCCGCTTCTTGTTTAGGTAAAACTAGCATATGTAATTAACATTATATAAAAAATATACATAATTTTCTTTAATGAAGACGGGCACTTTTTGGGGGAAAGGAAGAAAAACTAAGGATGGGTAAGATTGTTAGGATAAAAAAAAAACCAAAAATTAATGTTTCAATTAAAAATTAAGCTTCTAAATGCTATGATACTAATGAGCATGTGAGAGAGAACAAGAATAGTGATCTCAATTAAGTAACAGCATTGACAGAGCATGAAAGTGTATTTAGAAGATGAGTCCAAAAGAAGCTCAGTCACAATATGGCTGCATCATAAGATAATTGCTCACACGAGTTGCAATTGTTAGTGTAGAAGATACTGCAGATTTGATTGTGCACACCTTTTCTTATTATTGATTATTGTTAGGATCAGAGTGGTGGGCCATTGGTTGGTGACTCGGTGGAGAAAACGATAAAGGGAATGGATTAAGGGAGGTTGGGTCTCAATGGCAATTGACACACACTAAGGGCAGAGGGGCGGTGGCAGAGAGTTCGGAGGGGTCGTGGAGGGGAGGGGGTTGGGGTCTTGGGGATGGGGAGGAGGGTGACTGAGAGTGAGCTTTCTCTATCTATCTCAGTTATCAATCACAATATCCTGGCCATTAATTTCACAAATCTGAAGATCAAATGGTCTTAATTTATGTTCATGAATGAACAGTGTTTTAGTGGTGCCTGTAAAACTACCCCTATTAAATGTTAGCACATGAGCCTTTCATTCGAAATTATTTCAGAAGACATTAATCTTTGAATTATGTACTAGTTTCTGAACAATCTTTTTAGCACAAAGTTTAACGTGACAACATAAATCACTTCAATGATAAACGAAACAAAGTCGAGAAAAAAAAAATGATATTGTGGTTACCTCCAATTACCAAATACCGAAAGAAGAGCCAACCTGTAACGACTGCTTCATTCACCTGTACATGCAACATGGAATAAATGTGACAAAATAAGACGGTGGTTGGGAATTTTTTTTGAATGATGGTCTTTTTTACGACATCAGCAATTTTTGGTTAATTACATTGTTTTGTATTGTTGTTTAAAATACACTTGGATTTTAGCATTTTGCCTACAATCTAAGTGTGGTTGATTATTTCACAGATCTGAGAGAGATAGTATCATTTTGCCATCAATCAAATAATTTTTTAACCATAACATTCTCTCAGCAACTTAATACATAAAAGCAGTTATTGTATACAATTCGAATAAAAATATTTCCCTTCAAATAGATTATGAATTAACATATCCAAATATAGATTGATATTTTTTAAATCAATTATAAAACCACTAACAAATATAATATTTTTTAACAATCTTATTAAACATGATAATACTTTGCATCATAATCTGGAAAGAGATAAAAAATACACAATACTTCCTCCGAAATGAATTATAAGCAAAAATTTATCAAATTATGCATATTAAGAAAAGTAGTTGATCACATTTAACATATGCAATCCCAATAGAAAAAATCAAGTCTATTACCTAAATTACCCTCCATGACTAATAAATTAGGTCATTGGAGACAAAAAAAGTTAAATTAAATGAGTGTTATTTTAGAGATACTATAGTTAAATAGGAGAGAAACTGTTGATATTTGCTTATATTTCATTCTAAAAAATGTGTTAATGTTGCTTGTATTTCATTCCGGAGTGAGTACATTGTTACTCTATTAGAAATGTCTAATATTATTCATAAGGAAAATGCTGCTAAGCTAGAACTTTGTTCGTTAGAATAGACAGAATGAGTTGGTATGCTTATTATTATTGACTCTTAGATGGATTATCATATGTTGTCTTACCCAACAACCATCCTCAAATCTAGCTAAATTCTAGAAGAGTTTCAGGTTGACTTTTTCATGCTATGTAGTATCGTTTCACATTAGATATGTAGTCAATTCCACTCCACCTTCCAAAGACATACCAAATGAACATTTTCTAAGTATGCCAAAATGTTCAAGTTAACATAGCACATGGGATCCAATAAATCATCTTGATTCTTAAAGTTTTGAATGACCGAATCAAATACAACTTCGACAATGAACTGTTAGTACAATACCTTTCGAGGCTTAACCTTCATCACATCAGAGTCTTGCTTATTGAAGCCAATAGCAGTTGCAGGCAATCCATCAGTAACCAAATTGACCCAAAGTAACTGGACCTGGTAGGATTAGGGGAGATACAGTGAATTTTTTTAAGTTATATTATTCACGTAACCAAAAATGAAAATCTCATTTTGTGCAACTATCTCTAACTGAACGTGGAGACACACTGTCTATCACCTTCAAGTTACAATCTACGGTCTTTCAATGATAATAATTAATTATGAAGAACCAGGTATACATGCCAGGGCCCAGAGTCATTAAAAAATAATTAAAAAGAATTCAGAAATTTATATGGAGTTGAAATATTTATTATACAAAAATTAGCAGTAAAAGATAATCATAAAAAAATATAATAGAATTCCTTTTTATCTCTTCCACTATGAAATCAATGGGCTTAATAATACTCTAAACTCACAGGGGCCAGGGTGTCAGGTATTCCAAGCACAGCAGCCACAAATATACATACTACTTCACCAATGTTGGAAGAAATCATGTATCTAATAAACTGCTTTGTGTTATTGTATATAGCCCTTCCCTCTGCCACGGCCTACATAGAGACAAAAAGATTCTGAAGTTGTATGAGGAAATTTCTTTTCCATTCAAGAAGGGAAACAAAAAGAAGGAAAACAAACTTGACAAGAACAAGGGATATGCTAGCATACCGCAACGATTGAGGCAAAGTTGTCATCAGCCAGGACCATGTCTGAAGCACTCTGCAAACCAAAACAAAGGAGAAAAATATCAAACTGTTCAGATTATTGACTAGACAAGGAATAAAGGGGGGTTAGCAGGGACAGTTAATGACACCTTAGCAACAGCAGTCCCTGAACCCATAGCAATTCCTATATCTGCCTTCTTTAGGGCAGGTGCATCATTGACTCCATCACCAGTCATTGCAACCTAAAAGATTAACATCATGAATTTCCCAAATTTGAAAGAAATCCTGTTAGTAATAGTAGAAATAATAATGTCCATAATTATAACGACATAACAAACTAAAATATTTAGGGTCTAGAGTAATTAATAGAGTTATAGCATCTCCTAGCACAGCTACATTGCTTCCTGGCTACTAATGATGTTCCATCATGTTGATCTTTTCTGTTGTGCACATGAACAGCACGGACTAGAGTCATTGCAGTGTTACTCATTGGGTCTGTTGTGCCATGTACAAGGTCAAAAACCCATATTTTTGCACCCTTCTAATTTTCCATGACCATTTACTTTATGGATATCACCGTATGTTGTGCTTAATGCATATGAAGCCTTTTAGGGTTTGAAACCCTCTCTCTTTAAAAAAACTCACTGCAACCACCTCTGTTTTCTACTTCAGGCACAGAACCCTTCAAAGTTCAAGCGAATCAGTCTTTCTTTGAAACCCCATTTTCCACCAGATAAGGGGTTCACCAGCCGGGAACACTTGTTAGTCAATTCTATTTTTCCCTTCTCACCTCTTCCCCTCTCCTATCAGCACTTCACAAGAGACTTTGCAAACATTCTGATGCATTGTCCAGAAGCTCAGTGACTTTCCAGGCTCAAACACTCATTTGGTAACTGTACTTTTGTATTTGTCACGCTCCTGGACTATTATAGTCTTCAAGCCGTGATTTTAAATTATTGGCGGTGAAAGTGTCTTAAATTTTGAGCAATTATATGGGTGTTATAAAGTATTTACAATGTTATGCCATCTTTGGCATGCCGGACACTATTAAGATCTGCTATTCCTCTATATCATCTCTAGTGTTAACTGTGTTGTGCATCTATTCATAGAACAATTTGACCAACAACTATAGGTGTAAGATTAGAAGGAATGTAGCCAAAAATATATGGTCTTCACAATCCAGCCTCCGGAAAATTGCAATAGAACAAACTATATTCTGATGAAGACAACTTTTTACGACATGAACATGAGACTTCTGAAGACAAGAAGCATAAAGAACCCACCCGTAGGAAGATAAAAACCTATATTAGTTAGTAATTACAACTAATGTTGAACGTGGAAGCAATCATACCACTTCATTCTGATTCTGCAATGCTTCAACCAGCATCCTTTTATGAGAAGGCTCGACCCTAACAAAAAATAAAAAACGTGCAACTCTTCATATATAACTTCTTGATCTAGAAAAGAATGAACAGAGACAGCAAGTGTGCTTCTACTCATGCCATAATATGATATTATACCTGGTAAAAAGTGCCATACGCTGCAAAGCAATAGTTTGTTGCAGTGCTGGAAGTTCTTCGAACTCAGAAGCAGTGTAAGAATGTTCAGTAAAATCTATCAAATGGTCAAAAGCACCTATCTTGCGGCAAAGTGACTCGGCAGTGGACTGATTAAGTAGGAAGCAACATTAGACAAGACGTATGGAATATTGAAGGGTAAAATGAACATGAAAGTTTTCAGAACTTTGAGAACCTTGTTATCTCCAGTGACGACAATAACACGTATGCCAGCAGTCATACATGAAAGCATGGCATTTCTTACTTCATCTCTTGGTGGATCCAACATCCCAACCTACACAAGGGAAAACAGAAACCCCGAAAAGAGAAGGTTAATATTGTAAAACAAACATATTTAGAAAACACAGTCAAAACAAGAAAAGGGTTCTTGAAGCCTGTTGAGAATTGAATTTTTTCCTTATTTAGTTCTTTCCTAAAAGAATAGCTGTACATATCTTTTAGCAACAAAACTGCTGTAACTAATCCAATCCTTATATTTAAGGGATTCAGTTTTTAATCAGTGTAAATATAAATCCAAGTGCTGGGAGACTGGGAGTTAATCTTTCAAGCCATTCAGTCCATTTTTCAAGTAAACCCTAACCAGAAAGGAAAAATTCTCATCTCATTTTGAATATGATGCACTATTTTCCATTTTAATCATGCAAAATAATTTCTGGAAGTTAAACCACCGTCTTTTCATATATTTTTAAAATTGAACAAGACTACATCATTCTTGATTACTTTAAGAACCATATCTCCTAGCACATTGTAGATAACATTTAATTCAATACAGGCCGCGATAATAATATTTGAGTTTATTCCTTGCTTCAGTTGCTGCTCACATCCACATATGTCTATATGTCTGATAGCAAAAGCACATTCACCTTATGGTACATGTCAAGGCATAATATATTAAGGAAGATAGCTCCACTGGACGACTCAGCATAACCATTCAGTGCAAAAGTAAGCAAAATAGAGCATAATAGAAAGGGGAAAAAATCATGCACTAAGCATGAAGGTGATACATTGTTGTAACTTAAAAACAAGATTAAAACCTTGTATTATACATTGGAGAGAGAGCATACCAATCCAATAAATGTGAGATCTTTCTCATCATCAAAGGACAATGTCTGTTGAACTGAGGGCATCCATTTGAGGGCCAAAGCTAGGCATCTCAATGTTTCTTTTCCTGCAAAACTGGCCAACGAAATTTATGTTCACAACACATAAGCAAGGGTGTTCACTTAAGAGTTTAAAACCAAAAATGGATAGAGGAGGACAACAACAGCCATATTATTTAAGTCCAGAAGTTAGATCCGAATTCCAATATGGAACTGTATTAAGAAAAATAAATGGCCAAACTGATACCAGATGTGCCATCAACATAGTGTGTGAAGCTAAGGTCCTTTATGTTTGGCTTAATTACACTTCTGGTCCTTTAGTTAGGGCTATAAATAATTTAATCAATTCAATTTGTGAAAATATTTAGTAGATTATGAGATTTTTAGAATGTTTAAAATAAATAGAAAGGGATGGATGGAACTAATTGTAACAATTAAAAAATTGAGATTAAAATCGTTTAAAAAGTTATTGGGTAAACCGCCATTTTAGTTCCTGAAAGTATAGGACACTGCCATTTTGATCTTTGACTCATAAAAAATCCAAATTAGTTATCGAATCATCAAAAATAGTCCATGAAATATACAACTTACTATCATAATAGATCCTGAAAGATACTATTTACTGTCAAAATAGTCCATGACCATTATAACGCCAGGGACCAAAGTGACTGACACAAGGATTAATGTGGATTTTTTGCCGAATCAGGGACTAAATGACAACGTCCTATATTTTCAGGGACTAAAATGTTGATTTACCCAAAAGTTACTAAGGGACCAAAATTGCACATAGTCCAAATTAGAGGAATCAAAATTGTCTAAAAACTTCGGACAACAAAAATGTCTACTTAGTTTGGTATGTTCTTTTTCCAATCTTTAGTACGGAAACAAATTATAATCCATTTCTCTATTCAAAATTAGTATCACTTTATTTTTTTCTGTGCTGCAGAAAGAGTCATTATTATAAGGGAAACAAAAGGATCTAACCCTAAACTAGTCCATCCATTATCTCCCTAAAAGAATGAAAATATTATCTTTTATGTAGGCAGTAATGGTCGCATGCCACTTAAGTTGCAGAAGTCGCAGGATTCTTTTTGTTGAAAATATCTAGGTTAAAAACGAAGTGGAAGTGGATGGCCCAATGTTAAAGCTGGGTTAGACTGCGAACCAGTGAAATTTTCAATTCAGGTTCAAGTTCAACCAGTTAGATTGGATTGTGAAATCAAAAGATATATAACCGTTAGAATATTGGAAAATATCTTATAATATCTATTGTATTATATTAGAGTATCTTGAGTTATTCCCTATGATCAATTTATAATCATAGAGATATCTTAGAATATCTCTCATTATTATTATGATTTATTCCCGATTTAGAATTGGGTCTATGTTTCTCTATAAATAGAGATTAGTATCGAGTCTGTTGTAATTAAGTTAGCATAAAGCTATTATCAATAATATTGAAACCCTTATTATTTTCTCTCCTCATTTTCTCTAAAATCCCACAACTTCAACAATAACTATATTAAAATAAAAATTATATATAAAACAAAATTATATATAATTTCTAAAAAATAGTAATAATATTAATAGATTATATCATATTCAAAAACTTGTATTTTCAATTTTTTTTATTTAGAGCTTTGACTCAGATCTTGACTCACTGCCCCAATGCCCTGAACAAGTGATGTAGGTTATATACCTAACGGTCCCTTACACTTTATTAATAAAAATGGGAAATTAATTCCCTTGCAACAAAAGCTGGTACACCACTCATACTTTTTCAGTTTTTCTTCTTCTTGCCTATTTGGAATTAAGCCCCAAAAGGAAGGGAAAACCTAGACAAAACATAGAGTGTACACATATATGCAGATAATATGATAACTGATAAAAACCTAACCTGTGGAACTTTGAGTCTAGCTCTGCTCGAATATCAGCAGTAAGTGGCACAACAGAACCATCATCATTGCATAGAATGGTTGTACATTTAGAGATTATACTTTCTGGAGCACCCTTTGAGAATAAAACATGCAACTGGTTCCGGCTGCAAAGGATACTCATCATTTTCCGATCTCGAGAAAATTCCAAAACATCTAACTGCAAAACATCAAGCTCAAATATTGAGATGAGAGTAAATACTGAAAGCAATAGCAAAAAATAAAAGGTATTTAGAATAAATTTCATATTTGTTGGATGAAGTCTCACTCTTGATGATCAAACTATTTCAATATATTTTAGGTGGCATTATTTTAGATATAGGGCCCAGATTAGTGTTACCTGTCTAGATTCATTGTGTACAATTTATTAGTTCTTTTATTTTCCTTTGTGTTTCCTTGAATTTTATGGAAACCTCTCTTGTATAATAGTGTATTCAGATCAATTAGAAAGGCATGAAGAATATTTCAAAATCCTAATATTCTTCAATAATTTTACTTTCCTAAAATATATGAATGAAAGAGAATAAATAGAATTGAAAGGTAACAAACTTGCTGAACCACACCTTTCTAAATTGTTCCTCCCAATAGTGGTTACAGTAAGAAGCACGTTCATGCTTGCTCAACATATTCAATGCTGACGGCATTGAATTAAAACCCGGGAGACCGACCTAAATATACAAATGATCAAGAAGTGTACTAGAATAAGGAAGGAGCTTCACACATAGGAGACACAAGGAAAGGTACAAATACATACCTTTTCTACCAAAACACGTAGTGCTACTTCGGTTGACTCACCAATTTTTTCATACTTCCCTTTATCAGGATTATACTGCAGGGTTGATTCATTGCAAAGAGCAGAGCACATTGCCAAGTGAAGAAGACATTGCAATTGAGCTGGAATATCAAGCTGCAAAACAATCAAATTCCACATTGCTTTAACTCTATATAAACAATCATTATATTATTATGGGTGCTACAATTTTGAATCTAAATCCATGCTTTACAACAACAAAAATCACAGAAAGGGCTCAATTTAATGCAATCCTTACTCGTGCAGATATTCCCAAAGTAACATGGATTCCCATCACAAAATCATAAACACAACATTCATAATATTCAATATCCTCAAATCTACACGGAGGAAGGAAGTTAAGACCCCTCTTTGAAACTTGAAAGAGGTCGCCCTTTCTCTCCTTATATTAGTTATTACTTAGTTTCAAATGTGATGTGTTTTTCTTTTTCTTCTGCTTGAATGCATAAGTATGAGAAATAAAAGTGCCGTACCTGCACCCCTGCCTTGTCAAAGATTATACCTTCAGGTGCATATGTAGTTCCACTGACACCATATTCAGTAACAAAAGGACTACTTTTTGCAGATTCAACAACACATATCTGTACATACAGAAGCATGAGCCAGGCAAATGCTGATTAAAGAAATTGCTAGAAATTCTCATCTGTAAGCCCCGAAAAAAGAAAAGTACAAAACAGAAAATAAAAATATTCCCTAGAAATATTATTGTTGAAGTTGTGGGATTTTAGAGAAAATGAGGAGAGAAAATAATAAGGGTTTGAATATTATTGATAATAGCTTAATGCTGACTTTGATTACAATAGACTCAATACTAATCTCTATTTATAGAGAAACATAGATTAAATCCTAAATTAGGAATAAATCATAATAATAATAAGAGATATTCTAAGATTCTCTATGATTATAAATTGGTCATAGAAAATAACTCAAGATACTCTAATATAATACAAAAGATATTATAAGATATTTTCTAATATTCTAACACTCCCCCGCAAGCTAAAGCTTACTAAGCTTTAGCTTGCTACAAGAAAACAATGTTTTGCTCTGCAAAATAATAAAAAGGATGGAAAAGCAACTCAAGGATGCAGCTGAAGTCGGAGAGAATTGCTATAAATATAGCCTAGCCAGATAGCTGGAATGATCATCAGCATGAGAGAAATTCATGGCAAGCAGTTGAACAAAGCAAGGTCCGTCCTTCTAAAAAACTGCATTTGGAAGCTTCAAACCAATAATATCAGAGACTAATAAAAAAGATGGAAAGGCAACTTAGGGATGCAGGTGAAGTCAGAGAGAATTGCTATAAATATAACCTAGTTAGATAGCCGAAATGATCATCAACATGAGAGAAATTCATGGCAAGCAATTGAACAAAGCAAAATGTGCGTCCTTCTAAAAAACTGCATTTGGAAGCTTCAAACCAATAATATCAGAGACTCAAAATATTTAAACTTGAATTTGCTTCAAGGAGAGAGAGACATGCTTCAAGGAGAGAAAGGCAAGGCCAGTATATCTGGGACAAAGATGGGGCCAGTGTATCTGGGATAAATTGTCAAGTTGTATGCATGTGGTTCGAAAGAAAAAAACTTAAAATAGATCTGAAACCAGGAAGTAAAACTTAAAACAGATCTGAAAACATTATGCCGAAAAGCGGACAGACGCGCCTGAGCTCGAGGCTATTGGTGGCGGCGCGTGAGATAAACACGGTGGATCTTGGAGGCACACGAGCGCGTGTGGAGCAACTTTTGACCTAAAAGAAAATCTGGGTTGTGTAGATTGGGAGATTCCGCACACAATGGAAGTGGTTGTGTCGGAAAACTTTTCCAGCAGCGACGACATGCAGCAACAACAGATGGCAGCAGTAGGAGACGGGACAGCAGCAACGACAGGCAGTAGCAGACGGCAGCAGCGACAGATCTACTCGCATGAGAGATTTGCAGCGCGTGTGACGGTTTTTGGCGACGCGCTTTTGGGCATGACCTAATCTGGAGATGACTGTTGTTCGCAGGAAAATTTGCCAGAAATAGTGGCAGTGGCAGCAGTAACAAATTGAATGAAAATCGAGTGAAATGTGTCGGATTGTTGGAAAAGAGAAACTATGATTATATTCCCTAACTGTTGGGAACTCGGCAGCGGAATAGAGGCGGGATCGTTCAAGGAGGATCGAAATAGGCTCTAGATACCATGTTGAAGTTGTGGGATTTTAGAGAAAATGAGGAGAGAAAATAATAAGGGTTTGAATATTATTGATAATAGCTTAATGCTGACTTTGATTACAATAGACTCAATACTAATCTCTATTTATAGAGAAACATAGACTAAATCCTAAATTAGGAATAAATCATAATAATAATAAGAGATATTCTAAGATTCTCTATGATTATAAATTGATCCTAAGAAAATAACTCAAGATACTCTAATATAATACAAAAGATATTATAAGATATTTTCTAATATTCTAACAATTATTAAAAAGTGTTTAAGTATGACAGAAAAACATCATTAACAAAATAAAGAATCAATATTTCATTTGGAAGTTTCGGATAGACTAGAACACAAATATTTGAATCATGTATCAAAAAAACATACAGATTGAGTTTACGTGAAAGATACAGACAAAGCAACATGCATGCCAATTTTGTATCACATTCCCAACCTGAACCTAAAAATGTGTGCATATTCCCCATATACAGCAGTTGGTATCAGTTAATTGGAATTATACAGGACCCAAAGATTGAATGCTATTAATACCTTCCACAACTAGAAGCAGATTGTTTTTATTAATATAAGAAATGACTCCAGGAATACCAGGAAGATGTATCATGTATCTGAATTTTTAATTGAAGTATTTTTTTAAAAAAGTAGCAACCAGGCTATTATTGATTCGAAATGTTTCGTGCAAAAAACTACAAAAATAAGCATCAATAAGTTAGTAAACAAAAATGAGGACAGTACAATCCTCCTGGCAGATTGGACACTTGTGGCAATATGAAAAATTCATAAATAAAATAAAATGATATATGAATAAATTTGAATGTATTAATACCACTGGAAAATAGTAATAGTATTGGTTATCCTATTGTATTATAGCAGGAGTTGGATTCTTCTTGAAACTAGAAGCTAGTATTCAATTAGTCTACTATGATGACAAGCTGTAACTACCCGTAAGAGGTTGACTCACCTGTATAAATATAATGTGACTGTATTCCTTAATTCAATCAATCCAGTTCACATTTTACCATAACCATAATCTCTCTTATTTTCACTCATTTACTTTCTTCTCTCTCTGTCTATCACATAAACCTCATAAATGTCAAGCAAAATTTACCTTCGCAACTGACATCATATTGGTAGTTAGAGTCCCAGTTTTGTCACTGCAAATTACAGTAGTACAGCCCAAGGTCTCAACGGATGGCAGAGATCGAACAATGGCGTTCAACCTAGCCATTCGCTTTGTTCCAAGAGCCAAACACCTATTATACAAGAAAAGTAATCAATACAAAATTATGGAAAAAGAAAAGCACAAGAGTATATTAAATTTTCGATATGTAATATGATGAACATCTTATTAAAAACATAAAATTAAACATAGCATCTTGGCACATCAGTATAAGTTTACAGTTGACAGGGAACCAACTAGTGAAAATCAACTAAATTAAATTTATCTTTGTAGTTTGTTGCCAAAACAATCAACTAGTGACAAAATTAGAAATACAGCAACATCATCAATATAGTATAAACTAGAACATATTTGAGGGGTGAACTCAACATCCTTTTGGTACACATCAGGACAAAGAAACAGCTTAAACATTTGGTGCATTTTTCTCCTTTTGTTTTGCTACTTTACTAGATAATAGAGTTATTTAACCAAACTGTAGTCATTAAGGACCCGTTTGTTATTGTTAAAGTTTTTAAAAAAATGATTTTGATAGTATTCCATCTTTTTGTTATAACTTTTTTTAAAATGAATTTTAAAAATAAAGCTTCAAATGATAAATTGGTTTAAATAGTTTATCACAAAAAGTCATTTTTAAGTATTTCATCTATTTGCTACAACTTTTTTTAGATAGTAAAATTTCAAAAAATTACTAAAATAAAAAGCTATTTTGAGAAACTTCTCATAAAAATCATTTTTGAGAGATACCATTAAAAAAATTATTTTTATCATGTTAAAATCTTTAATAATGAATATCTAAGTTATTGAATGTCAAAATTATCTTTTTAATCTATAAAAAATGAGTCTCAAATAACTTATACTATTTTTTTAGTAAGTGTTTAGAAATATAAAGATAAAATCACTGTTTTTTTTAAATCTATAACGGGTTCTAAATGTCTATGTAAATGACAACGGTTGAAATTTGAGTTAAACAAGACTTCCATCTTACATCTCACAAGAAAAATAAATAATGCCTCAAAGCTATCACTCATAAAAGAACCTCAAGAAATATATTGCCGTATTATTTGATTTATATCACATCAGTGATCTCTTTTGCAAACAAATCTTTCATGAAGAGGAGATTAACTCCAAAAATTAAATTTTAGATTCAATGTGAATAACCATGCCAAAATATCTATATATATTTCATGGCTTTAAGAGAAACAGCAAAGAAAAATTATAGACTCACGTTGTTACAACAGCAGGGAGTCCTTCAGGAATTGCTGCAACTGCCAGAGCAACTGCAATCTAGAAGGAATGTGATTAGAAGTTAAAAGATTTTCACATTAAAGGAGACAATGTATTATATGGTTATTGGGAAAGTTCTAAATCCCACATTGAAAAACGATGACGTCTGAAAAGGATTTATAAATAGTAATAGCTTCACCTTATACGTCGGCTATGTAAGGATGAACTAAATTTAATATTAAAAACCTAATATGGTATTAGAGTCTATCCATCGGGACATCCACTCTATTATCCAAACACCACGCACCAAGTCCAATGGTGTTGGACATGAGGAAGTCTACTGGAAAAAACCTAAGTTGCACAGTGAAAAGAGATAAGGCTTGAAAATAGTTTATAAAGAGTGACCACTCTCCTCTTACAAGTTAGTTTTGTAATGATGAGTTAGACTCAATATAAAAAACCTAATAATGATATATTCTTTTATTCAAAAGCACACAATATAACTAACAACAAACCAAACCTACGAGGGATTAGGCATAGATTAAGTAAACATTACAAGACTCCAACATGATGCCTATGAAACTTGCATAACATAATACATTACAAGGGTAAATATAAATCTTTATACAGAGAACAATTCAGCTAATAAAACACCCAAAATAAATAAATATAAAAAAAAAAGTTAAATTTCAAAACAAACCTTAAAATAATGAATTGCCCCATGCACAAAACCACCATGAGAAGGGTCACGAAAGTGACCAATATTTACAATCCAAACCAACACGCATATCCCTGCAATAACCTGTTACATAGAAATATAGGAACCACCATCAGAATTCAAAAACGATTAATATATTTTATTTTTTGAAGAATGACAATTCCTAAGGTGAAAACAAGGTCCCCAGATGGAGATTTCATTTTATTAAAAAACAACTATTTGTTCATCTTTAAAAGAGCTTTACTTTAAAAAGCAAATGTAGGTTAAAATAAGGTAACTAAATTGGCCGAGCTGAAAATACATTGTATGGCTTATCAGATATAAACTATAATAAAACTGCAATAATCATAAAAAGAGCAACCCATTGGTTTGAAAACAACAAAATCAGACAACTATAAATCACCTTGGCCAAAAAAGTGCCAAACTCGTCCAGTTTCTTTTTCAATGGTGTCACCTCCTGCAACCAATCATAGAAAAAAGTGCAAATGCTTCAGATGGGTTTTTAACAGTCCAAAGCAACTTGTTCCTTTCCATGTGTCAGGGGAAAAAACAGATGCACACATATTGCATGTTAGAACATTTTGACCAATCAAACAAGGTTCCTGGCTGTAGTACCACATTCTGAAGGTACAACATGGTTTCCTTTGACTTCATATACAGATGTTAGACCCCTAAAATGAATGCCTGTGGAATGAAAATCCCTAACTATGTTTGTATTTACATTAGTGGTAGAAACCAGGTTGGACGAGAAAGTGAAGGAAAGTACAAATAAAGTCTAGAGAAAACGAAAATCTATTATTGATAACTGTGACTAAATATTAAACTTTATACAAGAGCATCTATTATCTATCTAAAAAACATTGCAAACAGAAACTAATTCCGAACTACCTAAGTAACTAACAACTGGCTGAGAGCTGACCAAGAATCAGCTGAGTCAGTACGACTACACAGCAGAGGCTGCAAAGATACAGACTAACAGTGTTCATACAATCAAACAACAACAATTAGAAATATCAAATTTACAAAAAAGTTTCAAAAAAAAAGTCCACCTTTCTCGATCCATAGATTTATACACCTTCAGCTAGACTCCTCCTTTAAAATCCCAAATATCTCATCAACATAAGGAGTCTGTCAAACCTTCCTCCGGTTTCATCTGAAGCACTAATTCCACACGCAACAATAGTGATGGATGCCAAATAGAGGCTTCCACAAGCAAACTTCATACCACACAAGAGACAAGACTATCTATCCACCCTTAAATTCTTTATGTAGTATAACAACCCCAGTATCATTGAATAAAATAATAATACAAACAAGATTATGCATATAATCCAGACAATGCAAAATTAAGCACTATTTCATCGTGTTTGTAATTACGATTTTCAATTATGATATCACAATAATTAACAAAAAATGCCACCTTTTCAATTATAATAACCAGTTAACCATCCGTAACTGTACAAGACCAGCACATTTCTACTTGAAAGTGCACCGAAGAGAATTTTATTTTGTGTGTTTTGAAGCATCATTGTACACTTGATGCCCACAAAAGAAATCAATCAAGACCTAAGGTCCTAAATTAATATTATTGGAATGTCAACAGACAAAAATCGCATGCAGTAATGATATAATTACAACCGTAAAAAGCATCTATGTGAGGGAAATTCAATGCTTACATCCTCTGTCCGCAACATTGAATCACGAATGCTGCCCATGGCAGTGTTAGGACCAACTCCGACCACCACAGCTCTTGCCCTACCAGCAACCACAACTGTTCCCTGACAGTCAAAATAAACTCTTATCTAGAAGGAAATAGACAGAATTTAGAAGAAACAATGTCAATTCAATTGCCATACGAATTCTCAGTTTTGGCAAAAAGATTCCCAGTTTACAGGAAACTTGCACTTTGTTCTTGCCTAGTTTTGAACAGTGTTATCGATTACAGAAAGCAGAGAGGAGTGGATGACCAAAAAATGCTATAGTGAGAGTGCAAAATATCGGAATGATCTCTATTCTTATTTTTTAATATATGTATTGTTATTCTAGATTTATATGTAGTTGTCGTAGAATATTTTCTAATCTATATTAGGTAAATGACACCACACCATGCCGTACCCAATTATCTTAGGTTATCGCTTAAGATTATTTTCCATATGACTTAGACATTATTATGATTTGTTTTTTCCAGTTTCCCTATTTATTTAGGATTAGGAGTCTTGTATCCCTATATATAAGGGTTAGTGTTTAGTCTTTTGTATTAAGTTAATATCAAAGTATCAAGTTAATATCAAATCATTATCAATCATATTACACCATAATCATATTTCTTCACATTCTTCTCTTTATTTTATCTACAATCCATAACTTCAAAATCTATTTCATAAATGATTAATAATTGGATTGATAATAGCCAAAGCACTAGTCATAGAAATATTTCTTAAGTATATCACTAAATCAGTCACAAGGTTGAATAAAGGATGAAATAATCAAGACAGAGATGGACCAATCGTACCGAGAACAGAATATTTGTTTTGTCCTGGTATACCGCATTTGTTGCTGTGGTAGTTTTAAGCTCTTTCTCCACCGAGCTGCTCTCACCTACAATTAGAGAAAAAATGACCACCCATCAAACCAATGAGATACCTCTTAATGATAGATATAGTTAAGAAGCAACTGACCCTTGCATTGTACAGTTTTTTTGTTAGGAACCCATTATACTATAGTTGTTAAGTAAACTATACTGACAAGCTAAAGTTACTATGGATTTTTGTTAGGAACCCAAAAATTGAATTCCGACATAATTTGAGGAAGAACACTAATATTTAGAAAAGAATAAGAAATAATAGGAGAGAATCTCTCCAAACAAGATATACAATAGCGGATACGCTGCTCAAGGGAAAATGCACCCTTCAACCGGGATACCAGTTAAAAAAATTCTAATTTGGCAAAGGATCCTCTTAAATGGGACGAGAACCATTATTTATAGTTCTATGTACAATGGAATCTATGAAGCATAGGTACTACTAAAATGGTAAAGTACCTGTATACCTCAGGTACTTACCCGGTACCAGTACTCGTGTTATTCGGTTTTTCCACGTTATTTTATTTCGAGTGAAATTGATGATTTTCTTATGTATTAATATATTATTATTTGAGTTAAATTGTTATTGTAAGCCAACACAATTATGATTTTTTAAATTTTTATTGTGAATCTATATTATAAATTGAACGATTTAACTCTCTAAATTAAATTATATAAAAAAATTATGATAACCTACAATACTTCTTTTATTGATGAGTAGACTGGATCCAAATAAATAAAATAAGGCAATAGCAATAAATTAACAAAATGCCTACTAGTGTCAATACATGTTCATGTGGTACAATTTCACATTTCTCAGACAAATCAAAAGCAATTGGAAATATTCCCAGTTGGAAACATTCAGTAGTTCCGTTCGAAGTATAAGATACATATACCAGGCATACCTGTAAGAATAGCTTGATCAACACGTACTTCATTACTTAGCATCTCAATCATCTTCATAT
>NC_021164.2:73003139-73073113 GCF_000331145.2 Cicer arietinum | reverse complement strand
AACCAAAACAAAATCAACTTTCAGCATTCCATGTTCAGATACTCAAGTAAACCAGTTTGTTTTAGGCACCGCATAACCAGCTCACCAGAAACTTCCACAATATCCCCAGGAACAAGTTCAGTTGCAGGAAGTATCGAAAAACAACCTGCACGAAATAGACTCCCACACTTCAAATTTTGTATGTCCTGAACTAGCTTTAACCAATTATTTAAAAATACCCATAATATCATCATGCTAAAGGGAAGAAAACACAAAACAATTTGAAAGCATGAAGTCTAATGATTAAACTACAACTACATGGGAAGGGTTGAGAAAACGGAGGTAGACTGGATTGCAGGGGTTTGAAAATATACACACATCCACAAACTATACCAAGTGAACGTTAAAACTCTTCACGAATGTTTTCTGTTTCTTTGTTTCCGTTCTTTTTTAACTTTTTTGTGACGGATTGGGATGTCTACTCCAAGTATTCAGAACAGCAACAATAACCAAAGTCCTTTTCCACTCGAAATATGGCTTACTATTGCAAGTTGCAACAATGCCAGCAGTAGGGTAATACTACCTTGTTTCACAAACTCTGAATATGAAGAAAACTTTTGAAATATGCAGAGATACAACAACAAATAACATACTAAAGGTTTGTCAATTGTCAACAATGGACACACCATTAGCCATAGATTACGTGAACAAGCCAAGTATAGATTTGTAATATATTTCCCAAGGGAATAGAGAAAAGAAATGGATCTAACCTAAACTGTTATCGGTAGGACAAAACATAGGTGTATTTCCTTGGGTGCTATTTTTTTGGTTCTCCAATCACAATTCAACACATTGACAGTGTATCTAGTGGTATAAAGAGAATCGTTTTAAATTTAAAAAAAATTGAAAAATTTGATGTGTCATGGTATAAATGGTGAACAGCACTAACGGTGCCTACAGAACAACACCTAAGTTTTGTTCTGATAGAAATTATTCATAAAAGAGGCAACAACAACAAAGTACCTTAAAAACTATCCCACCCTTTATTTAAATAAAGGTTGTTATTATATGGATCAATTATACAGAGCAAAGACACCGTATTTGATTAAAGTTCTCTCCCCTTACCCACTCCCACACCTCAAAAAAATAGGAAAAAGGATAGAAAGTACTAGCAAAAGCCTATCATCAAAATCAATTTTTTTACTATAAACGACCACCATTAGCAAGGTATTTTACAGAAAAATTGAGGTGAAACAAACTGCGCAGTGGCATGACATATTAGTTATTAAAAAAAAGGCAACACTAGTTTCCATCAAACATATCACAACCAATAAAGTGCATCAAACTATCATACTACTCATGCTACATAGAATCAGACAGGTATAGAAGTTTTGTTACCATTTCGCAAGACAGTTGCCACATCAGCTTGATAGGCACGTAGCTCCTAAGACAATGAAAATATATGGGAATAGATGAAAGTTTGTTCAACTTGAAACAACAAACATAAGAGAATTCGACAATAAAACTGACCTTCTTGTAACTAGTTTTGATTAGGCATATCATGTAAGGTATGCGATAATACTATCCAATATTTAATTATGTGTAGTAAGATTGGATAAACAATTCAAAAAATAACATTTTAAACATAATACATTTTAATATGAATATACTATATTTACATAAATTTGGTATGTTATATTTACTTCTGGAGGAATAATACCCTAAATTATAGAAGAAAAAAATCATGACAAATGTATACATTTAATAAATAAAAAATCAGGTCTTCCGTTTAAAGATTATAAAATTATAACAAAAATTGAGACACAGTAGTAAAAAGTGACAAATATTTTGGTGAAAAAGAGGAGCAAAGCTTCCAAGTCAATGACAAATTTAACAAGCTCTTGCAAGAGCATTGAATTCTCAAGACAGTCTACAGCTGATGTGTGTAATATCTTTTTGATGATCAAATAAACTAGCTCTTTTATTAGCAGAGTTTAAAATTTAAATTAATTTAAATCTCATGGTATATGTAGTTGAATAATTTAAAAATACGATTTTATTTAGGCTAGTCAAACTGACCTGTTGGCTCATATTTTCTTTATTTATAAAATTAGAGTCTACAGTTAATTTATTTTTTTCTACTTGCACTAAAATTCTAAAGTAATTTACATTTAAAATTAATTGTCACATAAAATATGTGACAGTTTTTAGGGTTATAATTCATACCTTGTAATGTTGAAGTTTTTATATGAGCTTATACATCAAAACCTAGTCAAGTCTAATCCCACGCCTCAAGGTTTGATCAAATTATCCATCACTTTTATGTAAAAAGAATGTAATGGATAAGTTTATAAAATACAGTATTCACACCAAACAACTGATAAATTCATAAAATATTATTTCAGTTTATCCTATCAAGCCTAATACGGCATGCCAATCAAGTCCTTACCCTTAAATTTGGGAAAACTTATGCAAACCCAGTGAAATTTTTGATAATACAAAACTCTTATAGGCAAAATTGTTTGGATGTCTAATTTTATCAAATTTACCTCAAGAGCTTTTTCAGCATTTGTTTCTGTGATCACTCCCACAGCTGCATTGGCAGCCAATATCATCAGAATAACCTGCACGTGCAAAAAAATTGGAATCAGAAAAAATGTACAATAATGAAACTAATCCACTAATCAAAGATAATATTCCCAATATGATAAGGACAAGGTCATGCAGCATTCTACATGTGAACTCTACAACTTGAAAAGAACACAATCAGCTCATAATCTACAGCTGCAATTTAAATGCTACAGCTTTCACATCTTTGTGCTAAATTATTATTAAGGAAGGAACCCATTAAAGAAAATAAGTATTTCTCTGAATAGAAGAAACTGTCCACAAAAACATTAAACACAGCACATAAGTGCACAACAATCTTACAGAAGGCTCCAGAAATGCCATCAAGCCTGTTTCGCCATTAATTAATGCCAGAATAAATGATATAAGAGCGGCTGCTATTAGTATCTTTACAAGCAAATCATCAAATTGCTTCAAAACCAATTTCCAAAACGGAGCTCCTGCATTTCAAAATTGACAGGAATTAATTAGTTACAACAAGAATCACTTAAGCTTTAAACATTGAACAAAATATTACAGTATCACAAATCCAACAACAATGAACTGGAGCAAGAACTATGAACACCTCAATCGTATGAGATGAAGTTTCTAACAGTGGTAGTACAATCGTTAATGGGCTTTTTTGGATGACCCTCAAATTGCTTATATCCACAATACAATAAATCTAAATTAATTTATTTTTCTATAACTAGCACAGTCTTGACTGGCCAGAAAACAACTACCTGTCAAGCAAACACTAACATTTTCATCTATCAGATGCAATGTTGAAGTGTAATGGTGAAATATTGTCAATTAAGATCAAAAGCAAACCATACTCTGTACATGCACAACAATAAAAACCACTGAGTTGCCTTACATTACATATTATTTTTTAAAAAGTAAGTGCAAACACCATATACTTACTTTGATCTTCATGCAGCACTGTGTAGCAGGCAGATACCATGCACCAAAAGAAAAGGCAAGAAATGTTCAGAGATCAATAAAATAGCAACAAATTGAATATTGGAATAAAACAAGTTTGAACATATGCATAAGATTAACATCCCTATACTGTGATAAGCAACTTTTTTTAGGGACTCAAAATACTTGACTTTAAATTATAGTGAATCCGCTGAATTTGTATTCGTCCCGGATTTACTTTTCCTAATATAGGGAATTTTAATTTCCACCACGATAGGTGGAATTTTAAAGTTTCACTTTTCTTTTGTAACATTACTTTCTGAAACATACTGTGTTGTAACTTAGTACCCTCAAACGTCTCAAAACCCATTCATGATTTAAACCTTGGCTTATTCATTCTAGCCTTGAGTCAGCACACTTAAAGGGTTTGCATCAATTACCTCCTCTCTTGTCTCTTGTTAACATTTGGCACTCCTCTCTCATTCACATCTTTCAGTTCCCTTTCTTCTTTGTTAGAGTTTAGATGGGTTTGGAATGTTGTGTACGATGAAATGTTCATGCTTGTTTCAGGGTAAACTGCTAATAAAATGAGTATTTGTTATGTTCTGTGTTTGAAACAGTTTAGATCACATGCTTTGAGTTCGTAGCAAATGTTTTGAGTCTAGATTGTAGAACCGCTGTCAAGTACGAATCATAGCTTACTTTAAGTGAATTGGATCTGATTTATTTGATCCATTCCATATTCAACCAGTACCCTTTTCTATTTTTGGAATAACTTATTTGATTATATGGTGGGTGACACTCATGCATCTCAATTCAGCAGTCTTATTCAATTATGTATCCAATACATAAAAATCTTCTTTTGAGGAGTCTTAGTGAAGGAATTTTAATAATTTTATATATATAAACAAGGGATTTTATAAATGAAGGAAATTCAATCACTTCATAACAACAAAAGATTTTGAAAATGAAGGAAATTCAATTAAAGCAACTAAACTCCCTTGTATTTTAAATTCTTTCAAATTTTAAAATAGCATATCCCAGCTCACCCTTAATATACCAGGTTCAGTAGTTGGTTTTTGCCATCCTGTGTACCATCAATATAAACTAGGTTGTTACATCACTAATACAAATTCATTTGAATTTAAAACCACATTCCTTGATATCACTTGTCCATAAACCAAAAATTACTGAAGGAAAAAAAGTTAATAAGTGCATGGTCCTATTGAAGGCGTACCATTTGTACCATAAAGTCTACCATGTTGTACCACCTGGGAAAAAAAGAGAAAAAAAATTAATTATTTGGAACCACTAACATTGTGACCGAACATGGAGGATAAGGAAAACCCAACTACTCCTAAATCTGACCACAAAAAAAGGAAAAGAAAAGGAAATTGAAGTACCTGTGTGTCTGATAAACCCTTTATTGGGTCCACTCCAAAGAAATCAAGGACCTAATCAACCAGAAAAAAAAAATATAATATAGTAATCATCACCATCATTGTTATCTAGATGCTAAATGTAATAAATAAGTGAATTATCATTTCGGTCCTTCAAATTGTAGGGGTCAGACAATTCAGTCTTCAAAATTTACGAAATGACAAGTTAGTACCAAAAATTGAAAACTGGCAATCAATTTAGTCCCTCTGTCAGATTAGATATACTGAGTTGGCACATTTTTAGGGCATGCTTAGTTGGAGCATGTTTCCAAAATTTTGTTTAGAGCTTTCGTTGATTTTATATTTTGCGATCAAGAATCATCAAAATTGATTGACAGAGGAACTATATTAATTGACGACCTTCAATTTTAGGGACTAATTTGTTATTTCCAAAGTTTGGGGTACCAAACTGTCCGACCTATACAATTTTGAGGACTAAAATGGTGATTCACTCTATAACAAAATGACTCTAACAATCTCAGAACACGCCAAATCATAGTTGCAGAAAATAGAGATAAAAATTGATGCAGAATTTACAATCAATTTTGCAAGAAAATGTCACTGACAGCAGCAGTTTATCAACATTACCACATTGTGGGATCATAAAAATTCTTGTGTAAAGTATAGATACTACATAATAAGTTGCACAACAGAAAACAACCAATTTAACATTCCAAGCAGGTAGTGAGTTAGAATACCGACATTTTATATTGAAAACAAAAAATGTTCTGCATCCAGAACTTCTTTCTGAAGTTATAATAAGATTATGTGGTTTTAGCAGCAACAAGCAGTTAGATAAGCAGTGGGAGTTTACCTCGGGAATAGATCTACCAAAGGCGTCGTCCATGAATGGAGAATTGGATTGGAGACAAGAGCCTCACGAACTAGGCTTTGTGTTGCTTGAAGTTTTAGAGGGAATGAGAAGAAGAATGTTTGAGTGTCATGCCCAATTCTTCAATTTTCAGTCTCAGTGGCTTTGGGTTTTCCTCTGGCACCTATTACTGATATGGGGCAGCACCGCCTTTATAACAAATCAATGTCGTATTTGGCCTATTTCATCCCAATTGTTTTGGGATTTCTAGGGCTCGTTGCCAGTTAACACAACTCAAAACTTGGCATATAGATAGCATGCAGTAGAAGACCCTTGGAAGTTCACTTTGGCCTCTGCCAGCAACAAATAGTGCATTAGATTAAACTTCACTGTAGAACTAACTTATAATACACTTCCAAATATGTAGTTTCTTCAGAATCTAAAACCTAATGCAAAGGGAACGCAATGCAGGTGACTTTGAAAAATGAAATATGAATCCAATATAATGTCAAGTTGAACTATGCAAAGAAATCTAAAGAAAACACTAACTGCAGTCAAATCATGCTAAGAGCCTTTTTTGGATAGAACACAAACTACATTCAACAATAATAATAGAACTCGTATATTTCCCCCAATTATAGTTTTCCTCCAACTCAATATATAAGGAATCCATTTCTATCTATCTTTCCATTGCAAGAATTACTACTACTTCAAAATGAACATGAAAAACAGATTAATTAATAACCAGCAGTAGTAAAGGTTCACAAACAAAGGCATTAAGTAATACATCCATCACGCGACTATACCAAATTCAAAAAAAAATAAAAAAAATAAAAAATAAAACAACAGTGTGATTGACGAAATTTCTCAAATCATATTAAACAGACAGCGTAATTCGATTCAGCTAAGTGCAGGCAGAAAATAAAAGCATTCGAGAAATTCATTCATGGACAAATTTAAACACGCAAATCATATCTATAGAATGAGGCAAAAAAAATTGATCACACGGCGAAGGATTACCTACCTGAAATGGCTCGCCGGAGTTGCGATTTCTGGAATAGAACGGAAGAAATCGCAACGGCGGCGAATGGTGATTGGGATCTGAGGTGGGGTCCACGGGATGCGGTGGTTTGTGCTGAGAGAGAGTGAGGCGTAAGTGAGGGACAAAGGTAGAGAAAGTGTAGATTTGTTGTAAGAGTTTACTTCTCCATCATCTTACCGGTTTCTCCGCAGCGGAGGAGTTAAGTTTTTACGCGGGTCCCACTTTTTTTTTTCTTCCTTTATTTACTTTTTATTGCATCCAAACAAGGAAATACAGCTCGATGGCTTCGTTTCTATTTATCTTTTTTTCTTCTCTCGAATTTTTTTTCGTTCCAAACAAGGGGTAACTTCGTGCCGACTCATTGTGTTTTGGATGATCTTGGCCATTCACTTATAATCTTACAATTTATTATGTTTTAATATATTCATGCGCTTTAAATATAGACGGTTGGATTCTGATCAAAGGACCTAAAATCTATCGACGCAGGAGTTCTTTGACGGCAGGGGGTCGAGATCTTTACAATCATGGCTTTTTTCACAATATTGTAAGTATTTCTCCAACGTTGCCCAAAGTTAGACATATCTAAAATTATTATTCATTTATATATATTTTTATAAAACAATTACATATATTATTACTACACTTTTATACTGAATAAATACAACATAAAATAAAAATGTGATAGATCCAATAGTAAAAATATCTATATACTAATGAATAAAAAAATAACTCATATCAAAATTTGCATTTCATTTTCTCCATAAAGTATAAAATAAATAAATGTCAATTGTATTAGAGGAAATATAATTCAATAGCGTATATAGAATTAAGATGATCAAAATCGAATATTAATGAATACATAAAAATTTACGAATTTATAACTTTTGATATCAAATCAATTCAATAATAAATTTAAAATTTGATAACTTTGTAATAGAACCGAATTAAGACACGTAGATTCTCAAAATTAGAGTAAATTTGTGTAGATTCACACTATATTATGTTCTTACCTTAATTTAAAATGTTGGTCCTATTTTTAAAGTTTAACTTAAAATCCCACTTTACAATATTCTCCAATACCTTATGCATTATCTCTCACTTCAATATATTCAGCAATTTATGCATTATAATAAAGCAAACATAATAAATTGGCAAGTTTGATACGTGTCAACAGGTTAAAAAAATGTCAAATTTCTATTAATAGAAATAATATGTGTTTAAGTTTGAGAAATTAATGACCAATTAAAAAATAAAAGGAATGAATTAAAAATAAAAAGTTTTTTTTGTAAGAAAAGCATAAAACTTCTGTTATATCACGATCTTTGTGGACGATACATCCGTTGAGAATTTAATGGTCAATTAAAAAATTAAAAATAAAATACAATACACCAGTTTTTTTTATCCGACCGTTGAGAAGTTAATGGTCAATTAAAAAATATGAAAAATAAATTAAAAATAAAAGATTTTTTTTAAGAAAAAAATAAAACTTCCATTTCATGAGAAATGCAGAAGTGAACGACCAATTAAAAAATAAGAAAATAAATTAAAAATAAAATATAATGCACGACCTGACATTTCACATTTTATGGTTGAGAATTGAGTCGCAATTGAAAGGTAATTATTTTTAAAGCACTACTTTAGCAACCGCTACTTCAAATTAATTTAATTAAAAAAATTATTCTTCTTAATTCGCCGTATTCCGTTAACCGTCTCTAATGATCTCTCATTTTTGTGTTTATCTTTCTCCGAAAAAAACAGATTTTGTTGCTTCAATTTCTCCAAATAAGGATTCATGGAATTTGGTTGATAAAGTTGTGACATTGTTCGTGTCAATGTCAAAACATAAATTTTACGCTGGAAATGGTCTTGATGGGTGATGTTAAGGTTCAATTCTTTTGTTTATAAATTCAAATTTTAAATTATACAAATCTTATTTGTTATTACCAAATATGTGTTTCATATTTTTAGGGGATAAAATTGAAGCAATCGTGAGCTTTTATTTTTGGATTTGAGATTAACATTCTTGAAGGAGCTATCTACAACAAATTTGTGGGGTATATGAAACAATGGAACACTATTTAATATTGAATATGCAAAATGGCACACATCAATTATTTTGGTAGATGTGTTCACATGAATTACTGGTAAATTTATTTCATTGTTATTTTATTCTATTTATAAATAAAAAATTACTATTTTGTTATATATATTTTATTATTGTTTATGTTTTTAAATTTTGTTTAAAAAAATTATACATTTGTGTATGTATATTTATAAGATTTCTCCCACACATAGTTGTTGTCGGTCTTAATAATTTTGATTATAGTTTATCTAATAGACTGTGTTGCCACATAGTTGTTATCCGTCTTAATAATTTTGATTTTAGTTTATCTAATAAACACTGTTAGCACAAAGTTATATTGAAGAGAAAAATAATAATTTACTTAGGTAAATTAATTTACATAGGCGCCATTAATTCAAGTTAATTTTCAGCGAGGAGAAAAATAATAATATATTTAAATAAATATAAAATTTATTTAGGAATTAAAAAAATTACAATTCATTATCGATTCGACGGTTTTTATATAAAAGTAATGGTTTTTCAAACTTAACTACTGATTTAACAAATTTGTTCCACCACGATTTGACGAGTTTTTGTGAAAGTGTGTAATGATTTTTTTAAAACTACTTTTTATGTTAAAATAAATTATAAATTAATAAGTAGTAATAAAAAAAGAGAAAAACATCAATTTAGTCCTTAAACTCTATCTCCAATTTAGTCCATAAACTATAAAAAAAATATAATAAATAGTCTCTGAAATTATCATTAATACATCAATTTAATTTTCTGAATTATCATTCATTCTTATACTTTTAAAATAATTGAGAGACTAAATTGATTAAAAAAATTGTTTTATAAATAAAGGGAAAAACAAAACAGAATTTGTTGAGAAAATTGCATTGATAAAAAAAAAAATTATAAATAAATAAAAGAAATTGATCATTAATCCATTGATTTAGTTTGTGAACTATCATTCACTCTTATAATTTTAAAATAACTGAGAAAATAAATTGATGTAATTTTTTTTATAAATAAAGAAAAAACAAAATACAGAATTTGTTGAGGAAATTGCATTGATAAAAAAATATTTTTATAAATAAAAAAAAAATGATCATTAATCCATCACTTTAATTTATGAACTATCATCACGCTTTTATAACTTTTAAGATGATTGAGAGATTAAATTGATTAAAAAATTGTTTTATAAATAAAGGAAAAATAAAAGATGGATTTTGTTGAGAAAATTGTATAGATACAAAAAAATTAAATAAATAAAAAATTGAGAATTTAGACGAAAGCAACATGTGTCATAAATTCTTAAATTGATAATTTGTTAGAATATTTAATTCCCATAAGAGTAATATTTAAAGATGATTTGCTTTTTAAATTAATTTTAAAATTATTAAATAAAAATGTCATTTATTTATCTTTTTTTACCAGTTCCTATCTCTAGGGGTGAATATTTTGAAATATTTAATGCTTCATACTCCACATTTCATTATTACTTTGTTTACTTGATACTTCATAGTGTATAAATTTTTACATTTCATTACTTTATTTACTTAATACTTCATAGTGTATAAATTTTTAGTTTCACACGTTCTTGAGTCATCAAGGTCTAGATAACTTTGTAAACATTAGTGACAAATATATTTAAAAACTCTTGTCGAAAGAGGCAACTCTCTTTATTGCTCGCAGAATGTATGCTATGAAAAATTATGTTAGCAACTCTCTTCCATATGTTGGTCTTATCCCTACACCCACAGATGTTTTTATCCATAAAGTACGTACACCAACGATTTAAGTTGTTTATGTATTTACACTGTTATTATTTTGTTATATTTATATAAAAAAAATGATAAACATATAATATAAACAAAAGTGATGTATTAATAATAATATTTGAAAGAATGCAGAAAGGGCAGGGTATGAGATGACTATTGAAAAGATTGGGTGGTGTCCGTATCCTAAAAATCCAAATTATATTTCTAATAGATCCATGGGTTGGTTTGAGTCTGAGGAGGATACAGAAACACTTTGAATAAAAGATTTTGTTGGATATCATATAAAAACAAAAACAATAATTGTACCAAGTGTTATGTATGGATGAGATTTGAGGTGGGTAGGGCATGAGATGAGATGGTGGTGGGGTTTGGCTGAAAATGAAGCTTTGTGTGTTGGTTTCATTTGGATACGTTGTCTATTTTAGGAGTCAAGCAGCTTAGGTTGCCTTATTTACCCACCCAAGGTGGTTGAGAGCTAGCCTGGCAATAGCTTAACTTAATTAAGTGGGCCACAACTTTTGCTTTCTTAATATACATCACTTATACTCTAGACCAACTCCTAAGTGGTTTAAGTAGGGTTTAATTGTAAATCGTAGACCATTATTTTAAAAAAAATTAACAAAATCTTTTTATTTTTTTCAGAAATAATATTTTATAATTATTATTGTTTTTATAGATAAAATAATAGTCTTATTAATGTTAATTTAATATAAAATATATATTTAACTTTTCTACTTTATCAAACGAATATTATTTAAATTATTATTTTAATTATAAAAATAAAGATAATTAATTGACATTTTCTTTGAAGCTATTAGAATTTTAAATATTTTTTTAAGTATATCCATAGTAGATGTGGTTGATAATCAATCTAAAGAATGTTTATTTTGATTAAAAAAATACTTTTAAATTGATTATTCTGTATTTTAAAAGCTCTTGAGAGAATAAATGATGGAGAAAAAAAACTACCTGAAATTTGTCTTATATAATTATTCGTGTTGATGACTAGTCACTAAAAACTGCCCTATCTCTCTTTCCTTCTGTCTGTCTTGCTGGCTTCTTCCTTTCCTACAAATGGAAATCCTTTTCCTTGGATATTGGCTATTGAAAAATACATACAATATTTAACTTATATATAACTATAGTCTTCCGGCTTTGATGTGTCGCCAAATTATAGGTTTATGCTACTTAAGATTTTAATTTAACTTTTTGTGTGATTGTTTTCATGGCAAAAGGCTTATGCCGTGCATCTAAGAAAAAATTATTCTAATGTATAGTTTCATTGTAATCACATGTCTAGGGTATTATGAATGTGGTTCCAAACATTCATTCAATGTTGGTATTCGTGAGACAAAGTTTTAAAGATTAAATAAATTTTTAGTATTTTTATAAAATATTATACAAATTGTTCTAGTTATAGGTTAGAGTGATAATATATATATTTTGGATAAATTTCTTTTATATATGTTTATAACTTTGTAAAAAGATATTCTACAGAAAAATAATTCAAAAATTGATTTATAAATTTACATTTTTGTTATTTTTATCTTAGGTTTATGATATTTAATAAATTCATATTTAATTCTTCTCAAATTAAATACTTTTAAATTTATGTAAATTAATTTTTTATAATGTTATAAATATAGTTGCAAAAAATTATTAAAAAATTTAAATAATTAAACCAATTAAACGTATTTCATTAAAATAGGACTACAACTATTTGTATGATATTTTTGTAGGGATTAAAAATAAAATTTTATTTTATATGAACTAAAAGTAAAATTTTAAAATTTTATAATGATTAAAAACTTATTTAACTCAAATTTTAAATAAGGATTGATAACTAGATATGATCTTATTGACACTCTAATGCCTTTTGGGATAAAGATCATCTTCATTTTTTTTAAAAAATTTGAGATATTCTTAGCTATAATTTTTTGATATATATAAATAATAGGTTTAAATGCACTTGGTTCATCTATTTTGTCAATAATATTTTGAATGATGTAACACTTTTATTAATTACGTGACACTTAGAGGACATATGTGAGTTGAATATTTTGTATGTCGTTATTGTTGTAATTAATTTTATTTATATATTAAATTAAAAAACAATTTATTTTATTTTATTAACTATTAAAATATTTTAACTTTATTAATTTTATTTATCTTTTTTAATAATTTTAAAATTTAAAATATTTATAATTTTATTTTTAATATTTAAATTGGTTACATTTTTAATATTTATATATTAAAATAAAAACTAAAATTTTAAATTTATTTATTTTACCCAATAATAATTCAAAATTTTAAAATATTTAGATATTTAACATTTTATTTTAAAATATAAATAAAACAAAATTAATTACAATAATAATGAACTTAAAAAAATATTTTATCTAAGTCATAAATGTCATATAAGTGTTACATCATAATGAAAATATCACATAATAAACAGTGATGGAGGACAAAAAAAATTTAAATAATTAATCAATAGAGGACCAAAAATTAATTTTAAAAATAATTGACTAAAAATACATTTTTGATTCAAGAAAATAAAAAATACTTTTAAATATAAATAATGATTTCGAAAATTACCGACATTAATTAAATATTTATACACCAAAATTATTAAAATTGAAGAAATAAAAAAGATATCGATTTGAACTTTAGCACCTCCATTTGGATCTTGACCACAATGACAGCAAAATTATCTGCATTTTTTTATAATACTTTGTCATATAAAAAATTATCCCAATTATTGATGAACCTATAACATGATTCCATAAAAATTGCTCTACACAATTGATTTTTTTGTAGTATATTTATGAAATTCATTTTATGCAGAGCTGGTTCCTTTTTATGTACTTAATAGTTTTAATTTAGCTGAGCAGACCATTTATTTTCAATTGGTTTATGTTTGTTAATGGAAAAGAAAAGAAAAAGGAACGAAGTTAGACATGTATGGTAATAATTAATTAAATAATTGACTAAGAAATTGCAATGAGAAACCCTTTTTTTACATTGTTCCAAACTGCTTTGGCAATGGGACAGCATCATATTAAAAAAACAGCAAAATTACAGAGAAAATAGCTATTCCTTCTTTATTTGAAGCTAACCCTTTGACCTTTGTCCTCGAACACCTTGCATATCCTTTCATACCCCTTAATTTTAGCTTTTGCAGCAAAGAAAGCTACAGCTACAATTTTCATTTCCTTTCTTCTTCATTACAACCACCTAATAAACAATCCACACAATTTAGACCCTTCGTTAGCATTTTTTTATGTTCATGTAAGTCTTTCCAAGTTCAACATGTCATACGCTATCCAATAAAATCACACCACCTAATTTAATATGAATCAATTGTGTTTGAATTTGTAGAGATAAAGTACAAACAAAAATTCTACCGGAATTAAAACAAAAAAAATATTATAATTGCATATATTAATCATATTTAAACGGCTATTAAATCACCTGGTTCCTCTGAAGCTTGTTTTCCACCAAGAGAGCGCTCTAAGAAACTTGAATGCTTCTGTAATTTAGTCTTTCTCTGCTGAGAATTACAAATTTAGTTAAACACAATGGATATATATTGGATCAATTAATAATAAAACTTGAGATATATACATTTATTTACCTTTATTATTCTTGTTGCAGAGAAAGAAGGGGGAAAATCAAGTGTGTTCTCAACTGCTCCATTCCCTGGGAAATTGACTTTCATCTATTCAATTAAAATAAAAATCCATTAGCCCCACACACACACAAAATGTTGCTTAGGAGAAATTAGTTATGAACACACATATATAATTATGTGAATGAGAATATGTTCTTCGTGAATCATAACAGCTGATTTGAGTTGAAATCCGATAATTTTATTTTATTTTTTAATATTAAATTAGCATTGTGACTTGCCTTGGGATAATTAAGAACAGGGGAACTAGCAGTATCATCAAGAGGTGAAGGTTGTTGACTTTTTCTACCATATTCTTTGACTTTCTTTTTGGATTCTTTAGAAGATGAAGAATGCCAATTTACACAATAAGGTTGTTGTTGATAATCTTCCTCTACATGATAGTGTGGAGGTCCAGAAGAAGCATCAGAAACCATGGATAAATCTTCTTCTTCCTCTTCCTCTTCCATTGTTGCTCCTTTTCCTTCATATTCCACTTTCCCACTTTTCCTATGAAAATGTTTTTCAGAAAAAGAAGAATGGTTAAAGTAATTAGTCCAACCAGATTCACTTTCACTATTGTATTGTGAATTTGACATATCCATTTTTTTTTAAAAAGAGACCCTTTTCTTAATTTATTAGACAAATGCACTAAGATAGGAATAACTAACAAGACTCTTATATAGATTTTGGTAAGTGAGTGAATATGAGAGTAGAGTGGTGAAGAACCTATAGAGCTAGAATTTCTTTTGGTGCTTGTTAATGTGTTTGTTGACACAGTATAAGTAGAAGGAATAGAGGAAGGTGAAATAAATAAATAAATAAATAAATGATTAATTAAGTGACATAAAGAGGCAAAAAAGAGAAAGAGAGGGAAACAAACGAATCACACTAGAATTCTAAACTGCTTGTCCCTTTACTCACTCCTTTCGCCTTCTTATTTTATCTTTATGCGAATGAAATCAATATTTGCCAGTTGGCTTTGTGTGCATGTGTACTACAGTGTCAGTTAGTGTTGTAGACTCACTGCATAATGTGAGTGATTGAGAGAGAGAGAGAGAGAGAATGAATGAATGAAGAGAAAAGAAAGTGAAAGACAGAGAGATTATACATGGCTGAATTACCAATTACCATGATTCCATATATATGAACTCAACATAGTGCTTCTGTCCTTTCAAGTTAAAAAATAAATACTTTTTATTTATTTATTTATTTAATGTTTGGTACAGTTATCATCACTAATGATTTTTTAATTATTATATATTTTTCTTTCCATTAATGGTTAATAGAAAACATAGTACCAACAAACTAATTTATTTCAAGTATTGTGTTTTTTTAATAATGTTTTTAGTGAACAGCTTTGACACTACAATATCAATTATAATGCAACATATATAAACTTAGGTGAATTTGTATATTTTGTGTTGTGCTCATGATTCACTTCTTATATTTTCAATTATTTTGGTTTCTTCAACATTTTAAGTTGAAAATGGTGGGGGTGCATGGAAAGTAATATTGGATGTAATAATATAATGTAACAAAAGGATTAGACACCAATCCATTGTTGGAGCTAGACAGTCCAATGTTTCATAAAGAGAAACAATTGTGGTAAGCACAAAATTTGAGTGTAATAATGCCAACAAAAAGAAACTATGCTTACAGAAAAAATAAAATAAAAATGACTGCTATAGTTATATATTTAATGAGTGGAATATTCTCTTTAATTTAATGCTTAAATGCCCTGCATGCAGGCATGACCATGATAGAGATTTTATTTGGACAAGCAGAGGACCCTCTCGTTTATGTACTCTTTGGATTTTTCCTAAACGTTACTCAAGCATAGTATAGTAGTAACACTTAATTGTAATTTTTCATGATAAAGATCCAATTAAATTGAGAAATTGATTCATGGCTTGAAAGGACACAGTAGAAAAAAATATGAATATATACTAAATTATAAGTTATACCACGTGTACAAATTGCTTTTAGTGACAAAAAAACTCAGGTCACCCAAATTTGAAGAAAATCCATATGGTACTTATAACACTTATATGGCCCAGTACAGTAACTAGCTATTACCATATGTGTGATTTTGTACTGGGAAAATAATGTCACATTTGGGTAACACTATGCTTGGGATCCGACACTTTGTGCCAGATATCTACCTGGCTTACTATATCTTATGCATTGTACAGGTAGAAGATACCTTTCAAATAGTAGTAAAAAGTGAAAATGCAATTGTTCCGTAACGACAACTAAATTCTTAACAGTAACAACATTAATATGCATTCTCTCAATTTTCAATTTCGGATTTTCTACTTCAAAATAACTCATCACTGCACTATTTTTACCTATACATTTTTCATATAATCACACTTCTCTCTTTCAATTTCCACAACACACATTAAGACTTTTTACAAATTATAATTGTCATCTATCAGATTTTATTTTTAAAAATATTGAATGATTTTTTCATTGTTAACATTTTCAAATATATCACTCTATATATATATATTTTACAAATTATTCAATCGATCGTTCTCAATACAATTGTATATTTAATTCTTCACAAAGTTCATAGTACAAAATTAAAACTAATTTATAAGTAAATATATCATTAGATACACGATATATTTTTTAAAACTAAAAGATTTTATAGAGACTTAATAAAAGTAATAGATTATTAAACTAATTTTTTATTTAATTGTGCGGGCAAGAGCTCCATTAGCTCTCTACAGTGGATCCGTCCCTCACTATAGTACATAAAGAGAATCCTAGATACTTTTCTATATTGGTTTTGGTTTTGAATTGATTTTGTAAGTATTGAATTACTATCAAGTAGTTTATGGATAATCAAATAACTCAGTGCCCCTAGCTGATTACAAGCAGCCAATTCTATTCATTATTTATTTTTATTTAAAAAGTTATTAGGTCAATTGACATTGAAATGTGACTTTACGTAAAGGTGTCCCGCCATTGTAATAGATTATGTCCTTTTGCAATTTTCGGATTTGCATGTTACTCTGTTAAGCACTTGAGTTATCAAAATCATATCTACTTCCGTAGTCAGCCAAAGCTTGGGCCCTCAACTATCTTAAACTAAAAGTAAAAAACAAATTCATTGGAATTTGGGATTCTGAGTTTTTTTTAGGCAAAAGATTCTTAATGTATGTTTTGTTAAAATTGCATTGATTCATCTTTATTTTAGAAATATAAAAATTTGTACCACAATTATAATTGTTATCATTTTAATTTTCATATGAATTCATATGATATGTATAAATAAGGTTGCTTGTATTCTTTAATGATCAATTGATTAAGTTAATATTTTTCTCTAATCTATACTTTTATCTAGAATTGTAATACTTGATTTCGTTTATTTTATTTGTAAATTCAACATATACTGAGTTTTACAGAATTGAAAAAAATTACATGTCAAAAATGTTTATCTTTTGATTTTGTTCACATAGGGGAAGGGGTTTAAATAGCAATTTGAAATTTTTGTTATGATAGTTCGTGTAATTTGTATTCAAATAATTAACTTATTTAATTCATAAAAACATTTTTAATTTGATCCGAGAATTACGTGGAATTTATTAAAAAAATATAATAAAGAATATGAATATGAACATTATATTACTAACACATTTTTATCTGTACATCAATGTGGTTTTTTTCTATCCACACTAAAATATAAAAAAAAAAACATATATTTTATGCTTTAATATGCAATTCAGCGTATGAAATATTCATACAGATATTATATAAGTTGTATTTAAGGTAACTATACGATAATGCAATTTATTGAAATAAAAAAATAAAAAATAAAAACAAGTATATGACAGAGTGTATCTCCGATAGGTTTGGGTTTTGTAGTCGTTATCATGCCAACAAGATGAGCGTCACTGTATGAGGATGGGCTATTCTAACCGCACGAGCTTTACTACTACTACGGTCACTTTCTTATGCCAAGGTCAAACATTGCACATTGCGCAATGATACCAACACCACTCATTTATATTTTATATACATGCTTAAACTAAATTCTTATTTTTTGACAAGATGCTTAAACTAAAATCTCTCAACAGATTTATTACTTTTCCTTTCACACTTGAGAAAATCAACCTAGTCCATATCACATGTCAATTCCCCTAACAGCAAGTACAAAGTTGATTGATTAATTAATCATCAACATTACAATTATTATTATCAATTAATAAAAGTGTACGCACGAACGAACGATATCTTATCAATTATTAACTGGATTGCATTGAATAATGATAATAATAGTACCGTTGTTATTCATGAACCACTAGTTTTTATTTGGACGTTGCGACAAAAAACATTTATTAATAAAAAAATAAGGTCCTACCGGGAGTCGAACCCAGGTCGCTGGATTCAAAGTCCAGAGTGCTAACCACTACACCATAGAACCAATTTGATGTTATGTAAACAACATTTAATAATAAAAAACTTAACAATAGAGAGAACAAATCAACTAACCACTTTTTTTTTTTATACAATGTGTATGACGATTCTTGATGTCACAACAAACTAGTGAGTTAATACTTTCGTCATTTTAAGTATGCCCTCCAATCAGTTTTTATTTTTTGGTTACTGTGTAATATTTTATTTTTTATTGCAAAAACTTTTTTTTTAGTTAGAAGATGGATTTGTTTAAAAAGTGTTACAAATTTCCTTTTTATGTAGTAATCAATTATTTAAATTTGGGACTTATACAATATATTTGTAAATTAATAGATTCTTATATTATTAAATCTAGATAAATAATTGAATGATATCACTTTAATAAAACAGTTTGATTATGTTATAAATTTAACACTATTAAACTTTTAAATTTTGTACTTTTAATATATTATGATTTTTAATTATAAAAATAATTTATATAATTTTAAAGATTAAATTACATAGACAAATATATTCATACTATTAATTTAATTAAACTTTAATATACAATATACGAATATTGACATGAATGATTTGATGAAAAATTAATTCCACTACTTCATCTATCTCATAATATAAACGAATTAAAGAAAAAAATATATGTGATTCAAAATTTTGAACTACATACATTTATTTTATTTGACATATTTTTATTTATATAATAAAACAAATAAAACATTAATTAAAATTTTGATAATACTAATATTATTTTCTAAAGTATTGTAAAATTCTCTTTAAACTTTATTTAAGAATTTTGAGCCACAGTCACGTTTCAAGTTCCCACGACATACAAAAAAGAAAAGATAAAATATCCATATATACTAGTTTTTATTTTATAGGAATCCATATAGTATATAGTATTGGAAACACTAGAAGCTAGTTGAAATAAATTATAATACGAGGAGGCTATAGGAGAGGAAAAGCGGCGATCCAGCTTCAGCTGACCATGTTTTCCGGATGAGATGACACTCGTGTGATTATTAAGATTCACTTCAGATGCTATCTGGTTTCTGTCCAAACATACGTACAGATCAGCATGCCAAACACCACCACGCTTTCTCTGTTTTTTATTGGCAAAGGTATCGTTGCAAAACGAGTTTAATTACACCTCATGATTCTTATATTATTACATAGGTTAAATATATTTGTAGATAAAGTTTATCATTTTAATTTTATTGTTTATAAAATAAAAATACAATTTATAGTGTTTATAAAAATTTTCTGCAATTAATTTAGTTTCTGATAAAATAAAATATGATAAATTGACCTTTAAAATTAATTTTTCTTAAATGATTTTTTATAAGTATGTTCAACATTATAAAAATTTTATTCAAAAAATTTAAATTTTTTTAACTTGAGATAAATTAAATATGAATTTTTTAAATATAAAAAACTAAAAATAAGAGTAAAGAAAATGTTGATTTAAAATTCGAATTTAAATTAATTTTATCTGGAGGAACTTTTTATTCCATTATAATAATACTTGAAAAAACTTCATTAAAAAATATATGTTAACTTAACAAGACCAAAATTGTATGCATGATAATTTTATAGGAACTTATATTTTTATTTTACAAGAAACTAAAATTGAAAGGTTGAGGTTTTATATATGAGTTTAATTAATTGTGGTTAATTGATTCTAGTTAAGGACGAATCGAGTTCGAATGATCAAGGAGCTTGGTTAGACTCCCAACTAAACTCTAAATTATCGGAACTAAATTCTCATGAAAACTGGAGAATCGAAAAAAACAAAAAGTCTAATTAAAATAATTAAATTATAATTATCGCACATAAAAGTAATATTTATTTATTTTTAACCTTTTTAAGATTTTTTTTTGTCTATATATGAGATGATGTAATTATCACCAAAAACTTACACACAACTGCAAATTTTTAAGTTTGAACTCAAGATATGATATCAAACCTAACATGTTAATTGAGGTAAGACTTAAGATACTTATCGAAGAAGAAATCTAATAATCCTTTTGTCTCTCTATTGCATAGTTTATACACAAATATTATAAAATTGTCTTTTGTGAATATATGTATTTAATATTAATTTTTTATATTTCGAGATAAATTATAGTAATTAGTAATGTTTGAAAAAAAAAATCATTTAGTAATTTAAATGAGCTTATATTTTAAGATAATTATTTTTTCTTTTGATTCCTATAATTAGAGAAGAAGGAGGGAGTAGAAAATGAAGTTTGAGCGTCACCGATACACGTCTGTCTTTCACCGGCAACACTTCAATTACATGATGTATCAGCTTTTATGGACACCACATAATTTAGAAAAATAATTGGAGCACTCCAATAATAATAATATCTCAATTTAACAAAGCCTGGTACATCATATAACCTTCCACAGTTCATGCATATAATTAAGCCAACAACAATTCATTTACAACATCTAAAATGCCTCATAGTACTTAAAAAAACCATAAACTTTGGTTTTATGCTCCAAAAAATTGTAATAATTCAATCTTTTGGACTACACGTGTTGGATCTTTTGTTGGTGGTATGCTGCAGATTTTGAACAAGAAGATGATGAATTTGATGATGATGAAGGTTGTACAAATAAATTTCAAAGCGTGTGCATCACACTAAGCTTTAGGTTCGATTCGCCCCTACCAATCTATATATATTGGATGCAAACGGGTTAATCGACGAATTCCCTTCATGATACTTTGGAATCCTTGAAGTGAATTGCACGTTCACATCAAGCCTATCGATCAATGATAGTTTACAGAATAAAGTTTCTTCATTTACTCTCGTGCACTAGAGAAAAGAAGAAATGACTCAAAAATATTTTTGATATAATTTTGACTCATGTAACATAAATTTTGTGTTGTTTTTCTTGTGTTTTTTCTGCCTCTAAAATATATCTATTTATAGAGATACTCATACCAATTGGTCAAAAAAAACAACTATTCAACTCATACCAATTGGTGAAAGAAAACAACTCTTGTGAAAGATTGCAACTTTTGATAACTTAATAGATGCATTGATTTGAATTAAACCCAAATATTGCAACCCACTTGACCAAGTGATACATTCAATTATTTAATTTTGCTACATTAATATAACTATTAGAAAAATCCAAATATATTTTGGAAATTTCCCTAACAATCCCCCACCATTTTCAAAATATATCTAAGTCCGTTATTCCGGAAATCTCATGGTTTCAGATAAAGGTATCTTACGATTTGAACCATTACTTAGTAAATTATGTTTCCACTCATCCCCAAATAGATTGGTAGACAAACTTTGAACCAACTATTCATTAGAACAAGTGTGCATAACTTACACATGAAATATCGGTACCATTGATCGAATTATAAAAATGACACATTTGATAAGGCCATGTGTCTCATATCCTTTTCGTGAGAATTTAAGAGTCAAACTCTTGAACTCTATGAAGCGGCCCACTTCATTCTCATATTGGTAGACTATATTAGAAATGCACTTGTAATTATACATTCCAGCAAATACATGTTATATGTCCATTAAGAGGAGACTCCATCCTACCACTTTTGTTTTATGGTCCAAGTACTTTTATCCTTTGGGATGTATTTATTGTCAAGTACTTCAATCACTCTAATAGTGTACCTTCATCATTGAACTCAAGACTTGATGCTACTCAAGTGTGAGTTGATGTTTCCACAATTGGTGATTATCTAGATATGAGTTTGTATCACATCCCTAATGATGTTTTCAACACCATGTCCTTTTTCAGACCTTTCGTCAAAGGATCTGCAAGATACTTTTCAATTCTTACAAACACTATGGATATCACTCCATTAAATCATTTACATAGCTATGTCTTAAACCAATATGTATTGATTTTCTATTATATATTTGGCTATATGCTTTTGATAGTGGGTATTGACTATCACAATGTATAGATACTGATGTCATTAACTTTGGTCAAATTGGTATTTCATACAACAAATTTCTTAGCCATTATACCTTTTTACTACCTGCAACTAGAACAATAAATTGTACAGCCATGGTGATGTCGATAATGCAAGTTTGTTTCTTTGAACTCCAATAAATTGCACATTCACCAAGGTTGAAGATCCATCCACTTATGGAAGCATGATCCTCAACATGATTTATTCAACCGACATATGTATGTCCTTCCAAAAGTAAAGAATATCCACTATAGATTAAACTATAGTTAATTGTTCCTTTCAAATATTTTAATATTTTATTAGTAGCATGTCAACGTTTTTTACATGGATTGCTTGTATACCGACTTAATCTTCCAACAACATATGTTATATCAAGTCTTGTACAAGTCATGACTTACATCAAACATTCGATTACCTTTTACATTCTTGATAGTGTTGACCAATTATCACCAAACCATGACCCCTTTTTTTCTTTTTCTTTTCTTTCTTTTATTTAATCTCTTCATATTGTATCACATACAATTTATAAACATTTCAATTATCACAAACACAAAATTTTATGTCATTCTACCTTTTACCATATTTAATAAGCATCTCAATTTAAACTTCTAATTCTATTTTCAATTAAACTATATTCAAGATATATAACATTGAGTGCGTTAAATATATACTACCATAAGTTAACAAAGCATGATCATAAAAATTTCTCATAATCAAATATCATAAGGTGGATCCAAACATGTAAATCATCTACTTCTTAACAAATAAGAATTCATTTCATTTCTATTAAATAAACCATTTCTTCATAGTTATATTATAACTAATAAATACACCATGAATTCTATTTGTTAATTCAAGTTTCATATTTAAATATGTTCTATAGTAAATCCAAATAAGTATCATAATAGAAAATAAACAATGAATACAATCATTAAGATTTTTCTATCGGTTCTTTTCATAAACATTTGTCAATTTACAATAACTTTGAAATTATATGTCCAAATCATTTTTAATATTAAAATAAGCAAGAAATTGACACATACTTTTATACTATCATTACATATATAATATGAATTAATCAATTTTAGATTTAATAACTTCTCATATGAAGCGTCACTATCATTGAGACATATAATTGATATTTATGACAATTTATTTAACAACGTTAAATAAATTAATGTATTAAATATGCATCTTACATATTCATACTTGTCAAGATTTAAGAGACCAAAATTATAAACAAATTTTCTTCCACCGGTCAATCATAAATTCTCGTTCTTAGTCTAAAATCATCAACCATAGGTAAACCAAAATTTTATCACAACATTATATTTCTAATTCCATATTATTAATTTTCCACATCTTATGTCCATATTATTACATATGCATCCGAAAAAGAAAATTTATTATTTATATGCATTTCAAATATGAATGTAATATATAAATGTATTAACACTTAATAACTTCCGGTGTCCAACCATGAATTTTCATGTGATTATTTTCAAGACTAATTAATTTTATTTTTAAAATTCAAACAAACAAAACTCATGCATAAACCATATTAAATTCACATACTTGAATATATTCTAAATCATGCATATCAATCTAACCACATGTTAAATTTAACATAAATACATATATAATTACTTTGAAGAACCATGTATGAATTTAGAACTTCAAATATATCATATATATTCATATAAATTAAATGTGTACCTTTCACTATGGTCAAGAAAGTCCATCTCATTTAAAAGTTGCAGTCATAAATAAATTTGTTAATCGAAAATCGAACCTAAAGATTGTTGGATCTTTTGTTGGCGGTATGCTGCAAATCTTGAACAAGAAGATGATGAACTTGATGATGAAGAAGGTTGCACAAATAAATTCCAAAGCGTGTGTATCACACTAAGCTTTAGGTTCGATTCGCCCCCACCAATCTATAAACGGGTTAACCGACGAATCCCCTTCAGGATACTTTGGAATCCTTAAGTGAATTGCACATTCACATCAAACCTATCGATCAATGATACTTTACAGAATAAAGTTTATTCATTTACTCTCGTGCACTAGAGAAAAGAAGAAATGACTCAAAAATATTTTTGACAGAATTTTGACTCATATAACATGAATTTTGTGTTGTTTTTCTTGTGTTCTTTCTGCCTCTAAAATATCTCTATTTATAGAGATACTCATACCAATTGGTGAAAGAAAACAACTCTTGTGAAAGATTGCAACTTTTGATAACTTAATAGATGCATTGGTTTGAATTAAACCCAAACATTGCAACCACTTGACCAAGTGATACATTCAATTATTTAATTTTGCTACATTAATATAACTATTAGAAAAATCCAAATATATTTTGGAAATTTCCCTAACAAGACGGATGTTGATTAGGGTGAAATTTAGATGACAAACCATCAACTTAAGCTATTGAAAGATTTGAATATCTAAGATTCAAGATAAATGTTACAAATGGAAATTTTATCTTGAAGGGGTGTAACCAATCAACACGATCCTTGTAATTTAAAATTCAATGATCACTTGTTGGTAGCTTACTTCATCTGTTAGTTATAGATTATCCCTTTATCATTTAGCTGTAGCATCAGCCATATCTTATGCAACAAATCCTTAACTTTAGAACTATTAACTAAAATTAATATCTACATGTTTAACAATTCCAATCTATCTTATATTTTATGGTACAAACGTGTTTTTAAATTATTGTTCCAAATATAATATTTTAATGATATAAAGTAATTTGTGAGATTCATTTAAAGAATTTTACATAGTGATATTATTAGTGTGAAAAATACTTTATAATCAGAAATATTGATGTGTCGTAATAAGTCTTTTAGAAAAAAAAACTTATGGCGTGTCTAGAAGCGCATTAAGATATTTTGGCACATGACCAGCCACAAGCTACTATATGTAGCTTCACTATTTAACGTCCAAATCAACATTAAGACGCCAGGCGAGACACACAATTCAAACATAAATCCAAACATTTGCTTAAGCAATAATCAACTCATTACTAACGGAGGTGCACTAAATACATAAATGGATACATGTAATAATATACTTCATAATCGTGGTACAACAGAAAATCCATGTATCATCTTAACTTGTAGATTCATAAATCTAACACACACAAAAGAACAATGAAGCTTTGCTATACAATAATAGTCCACAATTGATTTCTTCATCTTTCATAAAAAATGATATCTAATTAAATTTTGAACATCAAAGAGAAATCCAAATATACCTACAACAAAAACTCACTACCAAGACTAACAACCTTTCAAATCTCTCCATCTAAGGTAAATTAAGCCATCAAGATAATGTGTGTATGCCCCTGCCACAACCAACACATGAAAAAGTTGGTGACTATGACCAGCAATATCAAATTTCCCCGGCATCCACCTCTCCGGTATCCTCGCGACGTAAATTAAAGCTCCCAAACCATACAAAACTCCCATTAATATCTCATATCCTGTAGTCTGCAAGGCCTCAGGCTCATGCCTATACAGTATCAACTTATGCATTATCGGCGCCACGCCCGAAAACCCCATCAAAAAGAAGAGTGAAGCGCGGTACTTCCTAAACTCGGACTTTTGGAAAAAAGGTAGAAGAGAGAAAACAATAGTAGCAATTCCCATTAATGTTATGAAGCCTAAGTAGAGGAAGCAAAAGAAAGGGTTGCACATGAATGAGTAATATACAGGAGGGTAAAATGAAGTTGAAATTAATGCAGCAATTCCAGCATAGTCAATTCTTAGCATTATGTAAGAAAGGCGTTGTGAGTGACAAGCAAGGAGGTGGCATGTGCTGCTGGCTAATAAACAGAACATAGCTCCACCTAAGAAGGCATAAAATGGCCACCTTGTAATTGGTTGGATTATTGAAGGGGATACAAACTCCATTGTTTCATCTTTCAATTCATTCTGTAATCAACAGTCTAACAAAGTGTAAGAAACCAAATTCTTCCAATGTCAATGATTATTGGTAGATGTTAGTGTCTAGTATAACACAGTGCAAATTCTACAGCTAACTACAATACAAGGTATTATTTGTAAACATAGTATAAAAGCATAGTTAAAATGTATGCAAATGCTATATGAAAAAATTGTCTGTAATGGTTTTATCTAAGCACATGTATTAAGTGACCTTTTACAATTTTTGACATATTTGAGGAAAATAAAACCAGTGACCAAAATATACTAACATCTCACTCTGGTTTTATAATGAGTATGGATCGTTTACGACACCTAGACAATGTAATAGTTGTGGAGACTATTAAATTTAGAAATAAGAAGTGTTATCTTTCTAGAACTAATAGTCCTCACAGTCGCTGCTGTAGAGGAATTTGAAGATCTCGTAAATAATTGTGTATTTGAAGTACATTGACCAACTACTTTGCTGTCAATTTTGTGTGTCAAAATCTCATTTCTAGGACCAAAACAAAACAAAGTGACATTTACAAAATTAAGAATGAAAAACAGATAACATTTTCTGAAACTAAATGAACTTTTCATAATCCAAATCCAAAAATACATAACAAATTGAAAACATGTGAAAAGAATCATATATTTGATACTCCATGAAGTGGAATGAGGACTTACAGGGGAAAACTTCTTGGGAAAGCAACTGGTGAGAAGTTCTATAATATTCAAGCCTGATAATGAGGAGAAGTTCATTGAATGAAGAGATGTACTCAACTCATTTTTAATTTTATGAAGATCAGGCATAATGGGGAGTGAATGCAAGCACTTCAAAAGCTCCTCATGAATCTTATTCAAATCAGCTTTTCCTAAAAATTCATGCAAATGTTGAAGGGAGTCCACAACCGTTGGAGTTCTCATAGCTGTGTATATGGTGAGAAAGAGAAAAAGGAAGAACCCAATCAAATGCCTGAAACAATGTCATTCACATTAAGTAAGGAAATGCAAAAAAAAATTGACACCATGATAATTAAATATGATTGATCTCTTGAGCTTATATACTGACATAAAGACTTGTGAGATTGTTTTAGAAAATTTATGTCCATAAGTTATTTTTAGTTTATTTCCATAAATTTTATAAGATTGTTTATAATTTTATCTTTTATTATAGAAATAACTAATATTTTATTTATATTACAATCACACTTATGATATAAATGTTAAAATTATGATGTTATCTGAACACAATCTTAAAGATGCTTACGTCCAAACATTAAGTGTCTCATTATGAATTGAGAAAATGCTGAGGAAGACATGCTTCAATGGCCACTCTGATCTATAGTGACCCAATATGAATTCATTGTCCCTTAAGTAATGGGGCAATGAACTGTATTCTATAAGTTGATATTTTGATTTTTCAAATATCTTCACTCTCTTCCATCCCTTTGATTGTGCTCTTTCCTCTTCACCATAAATAACCTTACTATTTTTTTTAAGAGTAGCATTCAATCCTTCACACGCACCACATGCCATCTCTGCAATGTGGCAACAAAAGACATTAAACAAGCATTTTTCAAAATGTTAACTTCAACAAATCAGTGGATCTTAATTAGATTTAGAAACCAATGTAGTATTAAAGAAAACATTCCTCAATCTTAAAATATAAATAAAATCAATTTTTTTAATCCATTTTTGTTTATATTTTGAGACGAATTAGTAGTCACGTGTGACTTATAAATTAAAATTGCATTATATATATGCATCTAACTTAATTGAATCAGAAGACACACCAATTGTATGAATTCGAACTTGCCTGGAATTTTAGTGGAACTATCCAAAGGAAAAAATGGAAATGCTGGGAAGAGGAAAGAGATAAAATAGTTTCAAAGAAGATGATGATGATAAGGTGGTGCCGGAAGTTTGTGTCCCGGCATGGAACCATACACAGAACCAATGGGTATTATGCATGAAACTGAAGAAAGCTAAATGTGACATCTAATACCCTATTTCTTAGGTTCTACAAGCTCCAATATCCAAACAAAGACAACTCAAAACCTTAAAAATAAGGGGTATTTAGTATTTACCATTCATGACCAATGATCCCGTTTTTTGTGGCAGAATTAAAGGTCAATTTTTTTCTTTCAAATTTGTTCATTCATCCTATTTTTTTTTCTTTTTTTTTTCTTCATAATCTAAAATCACCCAAAAGTTTTAACCTTTTTATTTTGAACCACTTTTTCTCTTAAGGAGTTTATTTAAAATTATGCATATTAATCCCATATGTTTCAAAGTTTGCATATTAATCTTATTTTTTAGAATTTGGCATATTGATCCTATATATTTTTCAAAATTTATAGATTAGTCCCTCAACTTTTTTAAAATTTCCAATTTGACTTAGAACTTTGGACTTTTTTTTAACCATTTTTTTCTATTTATTCTTTTACTCAACTTTTGAAATTAATAAAAATAACTCAACTCTAAATAGTTATTTTTATATTTTATTTAATAACTTTATTTAAACAAATAAGTCAAAGAATTAAGAATTTTAACTGCGTTATTTAAACAAACAAATTTATAAATAAAAGTACCAAAATCACTCGAAATATAATAGTCTCACTAATATGATTCAGATTATTGATAAACAAAAAATGGGTCTAACAGAAAATGAATAAGAGATCTATAAAAATATTTCTTAAAGAAGTAAAATACTTAAGAAGTAAAATATGTTATTTCTTAAAGACATTGTCTCTTTATTTAGACTTTATATAACAAAAGGAATGGTATATATGAACTTTTTTTTCATCATAGATTTCCTCTGCCACTGGTGCAACTTTGGTAGTATCATAAACAATCGTTGTCTTCTCTTCACCTACATAATTTGTTTTAGTTTGTTCAGATCAAACTTCACATATTATTTACTCTCTCAAAGAAAAAAGACTTCACATATTTACAGTTTCCCTTCATGGCATGATGTTTACTTCTACATTATGTGGTCCTTCGGTCAATATTGTGATAGACAATGTAAAAGATTATTCGTGATGTCGATGTCTATTAAAACTTGATCATAGTGACTAAATGACCTGTTATGCATAGTTTCATCCAAGAAGATAGACACTTCTATGCTGCCAACAATCACAAATATTAGCAAAAATTAATTTTAAGTTCCAAAAACCTATCGTGCATACATAAATTCTCGACAAATTTAAAAACAATTTCATAATAATTTTTCCTTAAAGGATTTTCAATTCATAATATGAAGGAGTTTCCATAAAAATAATAATTATTTACACAAATCAATAATCTTAATTAGGGAGTTATCTTCCCCTAGTTTGCAATATTGTAGGCAATCTAGCTATAAGTTATTTTCATGGATAAGATGCTTAGTGAAAAATAGTTTAAAAATATGTACATATTTCTTTACATTTTCCTGTCCTATTATATTTGTGCTAGCAAAATACTTTTCGCTTCAAATAAATATATTTTAATATTTTGGATAAGTTATAAATAGTTTATGCTAACAGATTTTTTGGAATGTTTTAAATTTACTTTAGGCTTTATAATATATCTAAAACTTGAAAATATAATATTTTAATAAAATATATATTAATTTATAAAATAACTCATCTAAGACTTTAATTTATTATTCAATAAGTGTTGGATTAATCGTATGGTTAACTTATTGTGGTTAGTGGTTTATTACAATATAATATATAGAAGAAAATCAAAATGTAACTATTAATTTTGGTCAAACATATTTTTTTACAAATTTATCCTTAACAACACTATTTTTTAAAAATTAACCTTTATGCAATTTTGTATCCTTCTATTTTGTTTAAAATAAACTTTTGATATTGTAATATTTAAAATTGATTTTTTTTTGTCTCTATTAAATTTTTTTTGGGTCATCTGTTATTTCTGATAATGTGACACTCAATATCGTACTTAGATGATATTTGTAAGTTATATAAATATTTTGCATGTCATTATTATTGCAATTAATTTTATTTATATATAAAAATATTAAGAGTCAATTGACTTTATTTATTTATATATTAAAAATATTAAAATAATAAAATATTTAAAATGTAGTTATTTAATTTAATTTTTTTAAATATTTATAAAATATTTAAAATTTTAAGTATTTTTTAATAATTAAATTTATTACATTCTTAATATCATTTAATATTTATTTTATTTATATGTTTAAGTATTAAAAAGAAATTTATTTTAGTTTATTTAGAAAATGAAAAATATTTAAAATTTAAATATAATATTTTATTTTAATATATAAATAAAATAAATAATAAAATTAATTAAAATAATAATTATATGAAAATTATTTTATTTAAGTCATAAAACCACTTAAATGTCACGATATTAATGAAAGTGACAAGTAATAAAAATAATGGAAAACAAAAAAAACACTTGATTAATGGAGGGGTCAAAAAGCTAGTTTTAGAAATATGATGACTAAAAGGTAATTTTTTACAAAATAAATAAATAAATAAATAAATAAATAATGCATTTAAATCTTTTAAATTTAAATTTAAATTTTAGTTTATATATATATATATATATATATATATATATATATATATATATCATTTCAATCACATTTAATTTATTTGTAGAAACATTTTATTGCTTCATTAATCTATAAAATTGAGTAAAAAAATATAGAAAAAACTTAATTAAAGTTTTAATCATTTTACTTTCATATGTTTATAATTAATCTCCGCATTTTAAAATATCTCAATTTTTATTCATCCTTTAGATTTTTTGTCTAAAATTTGTGATGTTTTAAATGATGCGACATACAACCTAACCATGTGAGATAGTTAACAATTAAGATATTGCAAGAAAAATCTTCTAAAAAATTTATTTTCAACTTTATAAATATCATTTTTGTAATTTAATTAATAAAAAATTAAATAATCAATTCATCTAAATAATTTCAAATCATTATATCATATTTCACATCAATTAAATATATTACATCACCATTTTTACTTCCATAAATTTTTGAGAGGACCAAAAATGATAAATGTTGAAAAGTGTAAAGTTGTTGAAGTGGTCATGCATATCTACAAAATTACAACCATTTCTTTGATTATCAATGGTTGACATTACTCACTTTATTCTTTAAAATGAGTAGTTCACTTTAGAAGATAAATTCATTTTTTAGAGTTTAATTTTGATAAATGTACAATAGTTTTTATATAATTTATCAATTATAAAATACTTATGTGTGACTTTTAAGATAATTATGATAAAATAATTTTTTTAATGAGGTGACAATTTATGATCAGTTGATGATATAAGAAACCTTTTTAAAGCAAAATTGAGAAATAGTCGAATTATAATTAATGAAAGAGGCGTTAATGACTATTAATTGACATTTTTATTAATGTTTGCATGAATTTGTTACCTAAATATTTTTCTTTTTCTCAAAAATTAATATGATACATTTGTTTGAAATAAAATATAAAATCAGTTTTATAAAAGACTTAACTTATATACACTGATATTATAAATATTTTTTACACTATCAAGTTATAAGAATTGTCGAGTCATTAAAAACCTTTGAATTTTATCATAAAAAATTCAAAAATCACAATTAAAAATAACTGTAATATATTAATAATATAAAACTTTTTATCAATAAATTCGTAGTAATTAAACTCTTTTACAAAATTAAAATGAGCCTCTTCAAAAAGAATTTTTCCATATAAAACACTAGCAAATTTTCCAAATACGCTCAAAGGGGAAATTTTGAGAAATTTGTCCATTTAAGCAAACCACTCGTTCATGAATGTTGAATTATAGCCATTTGTGCGTGTATATTATTAGTGCACTAATAAAAAGGGTGAGATTACTTGTGAATTCATTAACTCATATTTAAAAGCATATCCAAAGATTTTCTATATAAATAAATGGAATAATGGTTGGGACGTGGGGTATTGTTTAATATGGTTCTGGTTTAAACATCAACCTTATTATTTTTAATAGATTTTAATAAAATATTATATTTATTCTTATTTTATTATTATAAAATTTAATTTTAGCATAAAGAAAAAAGGTTGACATTTGTAATATTTGCATTTATTATTTTTCGGGGTTAGATAATTTTCCAGTTTTGGTCGACTGTCCAAACAAACAACACCATACGATCCACATCATTGAGAACCAACGGCTGTGATGAAATATCATGTTGAAACCAAGGTTCAAAATTAATTATAACCGCGTTTCCTTTTATACGAAAGTACTAGTAATTTTGTATCAGCATTATTCTTCGCCCCATCACCCACTAATTAACAAATATATATAAGGTACAATTTATTTGAAGTTTTCTTTCACTCTCAAATTGGTTTGAGAAACTTTGAAAATTAAGGGTGAAAAAAAATCCAAAAAGTGAAGTGAGACATGGCTTACTACAATCAAAATCCTCCGTCAGTAAATGTTAACGTTTCTGCTCCACCTCCTGCACAAGGTGCATTTAATTACCTTGATTACTGTTGTTGATTTATTCTATATACTGTTACATTACATATGTATATTAAAAATTATGATTTGTTATTAATTGTTTGTTTTTATGGAGAATATATCTGTGGCTAATTTTTAAATTAATTCTTAATTTACGAATTAATTTGGTGACAAAATTACATAGGATATCCTCAACCGGGTTATCAACCAAGTTATCAAGGGTATCCTCCACCCCAACCCCAACCTCAAGTTTTTGTCACTCAAGCTCCACCTCCGGCTCCGGCGGCTCCGGCAGCGGAAGCCGGTTTAATGGGATGGTGAGTACTCATCTCATGTATTTTATTTTTGGTACAAACGTTTGGATATGTATTATTTATGCAACCAAATTAATACTACTATAAATTAGTACATATTGTCGATATAGACATTTTTATTCTACCAATCAATTCAAATCGGCAAATCATTAAAAAGAAAGTTTTAATCATAATATCTTATAAAAAATATAGTTTTAATCATAATAGTCAGATATCATATAATGGTAGTTTTAGTTGATGATCTAAATTATTTTATGAGGACCAGATGTAGAATTAAATTTATATTTTATTTATTTATTTGTATGTTTTTGTTTTATTTAAATTTAAAATAAACATCGATTAATGTGATTGATATCAAATACCAATTAATTTTGGACAAAATTAATTCAATAATTTGTTTGTGATTGTTTTTCCCATTTTTATCAGTCTGTCACAGTCACAACTTTGCTATTTTTGTGTTGCAGCCTTGCCGGGTTGTGCTGCTGCTGCTGCTTGGAGGAGACCTGTTTGTTGTGTCTTTGACTTTAATCACATGAGGAATTTACATGTCCTGCAACAGATCGAGATTGCGAAACTTTATTTGGTTTTGTTATTCTATGGTTATTGACTTAATATTATTATATGCATAAACCAATATATTTTCCTTAAATAAAAAAACAATGTATTGGACTAATAGCTGCGCAAAATCAAAAGATGAGTGCAAAAACAGGTTTTTTTTATTTAATTTTTTTTTAAGTCACTAATATACTCCACATTGCACCTCCTCCTGCAACGAATTTTTTTTTTAGGTAAATTGAAAAAGAAATATAGTTGAATAAATGTGACAAAGTATTATATTATTTTAACAATTCAATTCTATTTTATAGATAAATTTATATTATTTTTACAACACCTTCCTATTTTACAGATAAAGTAACAATTTAATTATATTTTGTTAACAAATTCTTCATATTTTTTTTTAATCTAAATAAATAAAATTAAAAAATAATAATTAGAAAAATATATTAATAACATCAAATAAAATACATTAAATTGAAGGAAAAAAAACACATTAAACTTAATGCGGTTGAATATATGTACAAAACAAATAACTTGTTATATTATTATATCAACTTAATTTTATTTTATTAAAAAATCTCCTCATTTTTTTCTTTTGAATTTAATGTATTTTATTTAACTTTATTAATATAATATTTCTTTTTTAAATATTTTTATTATTTTTAATTTATTAAATAAAAATTATTTTATTGTTAAAATAAAGAAAAAAAAATTAAAGATTGGTACATATTTTGGTGACTTTTTTTTTTTATAAAAAAATGATATTTAAATAAAAAAATAACAGCACAAAGCGTATAACGTTCCATTTGTGGTTTTTTATTTATTGAAATATCATTTTTTTTTGTGGAATTTTACCAAATTGTCTTCTTTATTTTGCATATATTAGCAACTTAATTCTATTTTGTTAACAACTTGCTCTTACTTCTTATCAGGATCAAATAAATAAATAAAAATAATAATAAAAAAATTAATAATTTCCATCTAAATGTCCTCACGTCTCATCAAAATACATTCAAACCCAACTCGTTAAAAGAGCTAGACGAGTTATACGTAGATCTGGAACTGAAGAAAATTTAGATGGCAATCATTAAATTAAATGTGATGTATTTATTTTTTCAATTTAATATATATATTTTTTTTTAATTTAATGTATATTGTTTCTTCAATTTAATATATTTTATTTTATTAATATAATTTACTTTTTTTTTATTTGAGCCGGAAAAAAATAAGAGTGACGCATTTTTTTTTATTACATTAACAATATTTGATTATTACTATTTGATTTTTGTTTATTAGATCAAAGAAAAAATATGAAGCAATTGTTAAAAAAATAGAACTGTGTCGTTATTTTATCTACAAAATATTATGGATACTTTATTTGTTTTGACAAATGCACTAAGTGCCTTATTTGTTTTGGCTAGTCAACCGCACTAAATTTGATGTATTGTTTTTGCAATTTAAATTAATTTATTTAATTTTATTAATATAATTTGTTTTTTTTTATATTTTAATTATTTTTTATTAATTAAATTAACAATTTATTTAAATATTAAAGTAAAAAAATTAATATTTTTTTCTTGCAATTTAATGAAGTTTTAAAAAAACATGATATTTCAATAAAATAAAATAAAAGCTCCATTTGTTTCTTTGTTGTAGTTTTGTATTCTTTACAACAATAACAACAACAACAATAAAAGCAGCAACAACAACAACAGTAACAACAATAGGAAATTATACACTATATCCCATATTTATATTCATATTCTACATTTATACAAACTATTTATTTTATCATTTTCATTTTTTTAAAATAAAAATTTATATTTTATTAAATTTAACTTGATTTTTGGAAAATTTTAAAAAGAGTTTTTCCAATTTGATTTTTGAAAAATTTAATAAATTTGTATATCAAATTTTTTTTCTCAAGTTTTTCGATATACATTTAAAAAATCGAACTTTGTATATCAATTTGTTTCTTTAAGTTTTTTAGTACACAAATGTCTTTTATAAAATTATAATGTTGTATATCGAAAAACTTAAAAAAAAAATTTCGATACACAAATATATTTTAAAAAATCGAACTTTGTGTATCAATTTTTTTTAAAATTTTTTTAATACATAAATGTATTTTTAAAAATTTAAACTTGTATACCATTAAAGTTTTTCACGTATTTCAAAATATTTTAATTTTTTTTATATATCAAGATTTATAATCCTGACATACACCGTACACTAACGATTTGCATTAAACACGATGGTTAAGCAGATGCTGTTTTGATTTATACTACTATTATACTTACGTAAATAATGTAATTATTCTTATGTTAAATAGACCACAATTTATTTATAAACCTATATATGTATAATTATACTATACCATATTCAGTCAAAAAAATTATACTATACCATATGTAAATATACTTTATTCATTAAAATATATTTAAAATAAGAACTAAAATTAAAAGAATATAATAGAAATATTTGATACTCCACTCTTTAATATAATTAAAATTAAATTGTAGTTTTAAAATGATCATTGATATTTATTTGAAGCTTTTCAAATGATAAAAGATAAATAAAAGGATATATCTTTAAAAAAAAAAAAAGAATATATTATTCCAGGACGACAATAAGAAAGAAACAAAAAGAAGATACTTTCATGACATTTATTTGATTCACATTAAGAGGTGGATGATAACCACCTTAGAATGAATCAAGGGAATTTTGCCCGATCTTGATAAACTACATTCCAAACTCATGAGTCTTCCCTGTGATAGCCAAACAACATTGCACATTGCCAACAATTTTATATTCCATGAGCGCAAAGTAGATTACCATTTTGTCAAAGATAAAATACTAAAGGGATGTTTAAACAGTTTATCTTTAAGACAATGAAAGAAGAAAAAAAAAAAAAAAGTAGACAAATACCACTCTTTTTAGCAGTAGCACTGTTTCGTTCTGAATCACGCATAATAGAGACCAACTATTAGTCTAGTGTTAAGGGATATTGAGAGTTACTCAATCTTATATATAATATTCATTTGTAATTCTTTGTAATATGTTGTTCAATCAATTAACAAGACTGTTAAAAAATCTTTCATTTTAATCTCTCAACACAAAAACAAATGACTGAGACTCAAACACCCCTAACAAAACCTTATTTGCCACAACAATAAATGACAGTACCAAGTAACAGTAAATTAAGCAGTAGAGCTAACATAAAATATAGTGATCTTTTGTCAAAACTCAATGATCTCATTTCATGTCTTAGTCAGCTGCAGCAACTTCACTGTTAGCATTCTTCTCATGGTCACCTTCAAGCTGGCTTAAATTCCCCTTCTCCTTAATCAGTTGAACATGGTGATGTTTGCAATACAGTTTTCCTTCGTGTGCTATGTAATTGGAAGGACTTATAACACACCCTCCATGAATGCATTTGAAACAACTCTTGTGATAAGGTGTTCCATTCACACTAACCTGTTATTATCATTTCAAAATCAAAATACTTATTGTCACTCCTGCAATACATTAAAGTATTCATTCCTCAAGCAGAATGAACATTTTCATGCTTAGCTAGCTTAAGGCCATCAAGTTTCTAGATCATGGAAGATGTCATGAATTGTTTGCATGTAAGTGCTTTTTACTTGTATACATTAGCAGAAAATAGCTGTGTGTTGAAATTCTGCTACATTAAAGTGTAATAGTACCGCATTGGTCATTATGTAACAACATTTTATACTAAACACCACAACAGAATAATAATAATTCGTTAAAATTCCACTATGTTATAGTGCTGTTGTAACATCTATTTGACAACACATATAGTTACCATTTATCAATGATGGCATTAAGATGTATTAATAGACTAAAGTTATAGTTATTGTAACCTTTTCAGTGGGATATACTGTTTTCTGACAACCAGAACATTTCTCTCTGGTTCCACCAAACATGCTTGACACTTTGGCTGCTGCAGGTTTCTGAATATTGAAACTCATGAAAAATTAGACAAATGCTAGAAAACTAACTGTACTGTTGTGCATTGTAAATCATCAAGATTTGGGATTGATTACCTCATTATAACTACTTTTTTCTGGTTTAGCAATTTTTGGTGTTCCTGATCAAGCAAAATGAAGTAAAGATGAGTCAGCACCATTTGAATAAACCACTTAATTATCCTCTTATAGTATAATTGCTTATGATATAAACTAGAAACTATAAAATAAAAGGATATTTTATCCTTTGATTACCTTCAAAGCTTTTGTCAAGACTGCCGGTTCTTTTGAAGAGTTGGTCAAAGTGTGGCCTGCAGTAAAGAACTCCCTCAAAAGAATTATAGTTGCTAAGCTGCAGAACAGTAATCTCTCAGTAAACTAATCTCATAAAATTGAATATATATATATATATAGTTTACATGCCTTAATACACCATAAGGATAAGAGATTTTAATATTATGTGATGGATTTTGGAAATTGATTTGAGCATTTTAGGCATCTGATGAAGAAAAAAACAAAAGATTGTGAAATCAATTTCAGTTGACAAAGTGGAAACAGTAAAAGGGAGGGGGTATTAGATCCATCCACCTTACAAGATAAATTAATAGAAATGACGAGAAACATAAAAAAGAATTGGTAAATGGTCAACTGTAGACATCAAATCGAAGATACCTTGAGGGTTCCTTTGCAATGGTGGCATCTGAAGCAACCTTTGTGGTAAATTCGGTTATCTGCAGTCAACTTATCAACTAGATAAACTGTTTTGTCACAAGACATACACTTCTGAGTTGTTCCGGCAAAAGCCATGGTTGATTATCTCTATGTGTTATTTGTGAGTAGTTGGAGAGAAGAAAGAATGAAAAGGAGATAAGGATAAAGGAGTGGATAGGCAGCAGGAGATTGCGGAGACAAATTAAAACACACTCGAATCGATCACTCACATATTACGCGTTATTCTCAATCATTTTCTCTAAAATTTAACCACCTAACTACTCTTTTTTTATGTTTTTTCTAGGGGAAACCACCTTACTAGTAGTCTCTAGCCCTCGAATATCTTTCACCTGCTTCTCTTTTGTTATACATATTTTATAAATTAATTAGATATATATTTAAAAAATAATTAATAACATATATTTTAGTAATTAATAAAATATTAATGACATATATATATATATATATTTTAGTGTTAAATTCTTTTTCTTTTTAAAAAAAAAAAGGTTTTTGTTAATATTTTTGTCAATTTGTATTCCAATAACACCGTTATTCCTTCTTTTGATTCTCTCGCCTTATTGGCGGCTTAACGCTCTGTCGTCTACCATATATGCTCTCTTAGTTTTTTTGGGTCTTGTTATGTTTGAGACTTCCCCCTTCTTTTTCATAAAAAGAATATATCAATCATGTAATAGTGAAATTTACAACAACATAAACATATAATAACATTAAAATAAAAATAAAAATTTATAAAAAAATAACTAAATAATAAAATTAAGATAGTTTTATTTACAATAATTGAATCCTATACTTATAATATATATTTATTTTAAATTATAATAAATGAAATATAAAAAGTAAAAAATAATTTTAATTTTATTTAAAATAATTAAAATAAAATTGACAGACAAATAATATACTATAAATTATAAATTCAAAAACTACTTAAAATAATTTATATTTAAAAAACTCTATAAACAAGTAAAAAAAATTATAAACTTATGGTAATAGACCGTTATCAAACAAATCTTTTTTCCGAATGAACTTATAAACTAATATATTTGTTAGCTATCTTGTTTGTGTCGGCAAATATGCTGGAAATCTGAAATCCAGTCGAGGGTAGCAATCGCATTATTGGTTTGATATTTTAGTTCAATCAATATAGGAATTACGTTGGAAAGGTACTTCATAATATTCTCAAATGGCAGCTGCTAGCACAGCATCATCCAACATCCAAGCTGGCCTGCTTTCACTCTCTAATCTCACTTTTGAAATAATAACGCATATTTTCTTCCGCTACTCCAATGCCCTTAGACTGTGCTAGTTCAAAAATAACATTTCTTCCGAATTGAATTCTTCTTTTTTTTTTTTATGGTCAATACAACTTGCAATGCTAGTAATCGTACGTTTGCATTTATCATTCTGAAATTGGGCGTAAATTATCCAGCTGTGTAAATCTCTTTTAATATACTAGTTGTACACAGGCCAGCCAATATCATGTGTAACAAGACCAACATGGCCCAATTTTTTTTATAAAACTATTAGAGTCTAAAAATACTTGTATTAATATCTCTAAAATAATTTGATTTTTTTAAAAAAATATATTAAGAATTTAATTTTTAAGATTAAAATACAACGTTGAAAATATTTAGACCGACCTAGTAGTTATATTGAACTTTTTTCTATAAAATGTGAATCAACATGTGTACCAACTTTTTGTAAAAGTGTTTTAGATCAATGTAGTGGGTGTAATTTATCAATTTGAGCACAAAGAATATGAAGTTATGGACTTGGTGGAGGCAATGGATACCACAAAATTACAATCTCTCAGTAGGATCCTAATTATGACGACAATTTGTGTTTATCACTTAACATCCACGTTTTAATATATATGAAGATTGCATAAAGTTAACATCAAACGGGCATTTGGTCTAGTGGTATGATTCTCGCTTTGGGTGCGAGAGGTCCGTAGTTCGATTCTCCGAATGCCCCTTTTTCAACAAAACAAACATGTGGAATTTAAAATAAAATTGGGTTTTGTAATTATTATTTTAATGATGAAAAAATCTAGTCCTTTGTCAAAACCTTTGCTGCCTATCAAAATGATCATCCAAATTTCCTTCTAGAAGACACAAGACTAATTCAATAATGTATATGCGATAAAATATCGGGTAGATTTAGCCATATTTTATGAATAAAATTACTTAGATAGTTAGACCGTTTCAATTCAAAATATTCAACACCCTCTTCCACAAGTAACATGTCCTCTAATTTATTAATTCACAAATCATTATTCTAAGCAACCATCGGATTTGTCACAATGTCACGTTCTAAAAAGAATAAATTAAACTTAACTTTTTCTTCCTCTTCAATTTTTTTTAAAAAATAGCCACGTTGGAAGTAATACTATAGTATTAAATTGAATTTCAAACCTTTATTTTTGACTTTGAGGCGTGTACTTTGAAAATGGATCCAGTCAAGTGTTGTCTCCCAAACAACCTCGACTAATATATATACATTTCTCAGTTTCCCCTTAAAATCTAATCTACCAAAAGTTAATTAATTCCTCAAAGCAATTTCCATAGGATGAACCATTTAGTTTGCGGCAATTTCCAACATCAAGAAGAAGATGATTTACCATGTCCAAGCCCAAGAAAAATATCCAAAAGAAAAGATAACAGAGAAAATAACCCTTATGCTTCAAGAGGCTTAGACAAATTTTCAACCCTTTTAGATGAACTTGATCAAAGAAGAAAGAAAGTTTACTCACAAATGAATCCACATGACATATCTTTTGTTCGTTTTACATATTCAAAAACTGATGATTTCGTTCCCATCGTTGTCAAAGTGAAAAATCATAATCAGAAGAAACACAAGAATGATGAAGAACACAAGGTAAAACGTTTTACATCTTTTTCAGAACCAATGGAACAGAAACATAAACATAAATATGTGGAAGAAACAAAACAACACAAGATGGAATTATTATCTCATCATGATTGTGATAAAAAGGAAGAGAAGAAGATTGAAAGCTTTGGATTGTCTTGGAATATGCCTTCTTTTTATGTTCCAGCTGTTATGATATTGATTTTGTTGTTGTTGACTGTGTTTGGAAGATCATTTGCAACGGTTTGCACATGTGTTGTGTGGTATATAGTTCCCATCTTGAAAGATAGTTCGAATGATCAAGGAAAATCAATAAAGAAGAAGAATATAGTGGTGACTGAAGGAAAACATAGACACCAGAAAAGCTGGTGAAACTAATCTTTTTATATGGGTTTTCTTCTTCTATTTCTGTTTTTGGATTTGGGAATAGGAGTTTTCTTTGTGTAAATTATTATATGTGTATGTTTTCTTGGTGATGTTCTTGAGATAGGTTGAAAAATATTGATTCAATCCTTCTATTGAGGACGTTTTCTGAGTGTAAATTATGGTGTGAAAAGGGCTTATGTAAATTGAGTAGTTAATTAGTTATTATATGGCTTTGTAAAGTTCATTTATTGATAAAAAAAAAAAAAAAAAACTTATCTTTTAATCATGTCTTTAGTGAACCATGCATGGAATGTCATGTTGGATGAAACATATATGAATTAAAAACATGATGCAATCTACTAGAATGAGGGATGCAGGTGTGTAATAGAAGATTGTGATGGTCACTACTCACAACTTTCTTGTCATCATGCATCCGGGTTGGCTTTTATTTTTATAGCATCCTTGAATCCATATGAAATTATTTGTGAAACTCATTTACTTTTGTATTTTTAGGTGTTTATTTTGAAGAAGAATTGTGTTTGTTACAATTTGTTTTAAATAATTATTTTTACTAGCTCCTCGAATAAATTATTTTTTAAAATTGATTTTAAAAAATAATTTACACTATACGAAAAATTGATTTTAAAAAATAATTTACATTATAGAAGACAAACAAAACAACTTCTTATTTTTTAAAAATCTCCTAAAGATTTTCAAATTATGAAATATTATAATCACTTTTGTTTTAAATATCTAACAAACCAACCTTACGTGTTTTATAATGCATTAACATTATACAAAAATGAAACCTTTTAGAAAACATGGAAAGCAAAAATAATCTAAAATTAAATTTACTTAAAAATTAATTAAATAAAAATAAGTGATATTAAATGATTTAGTAGCATGCAAAAGAAAACAAAACAAAATGGTACTAGAGTGTTTACCCAAAGTTTATTGTAAACTCTCCTACTCTATTAAACCCTCCTACCCAACGATCAATCATATGTAATTATATTATTTTTTTATATATATTTTTTTAATCAATTTAAATTTTATATTTTTTTGTCCTCATATATTATGGTACCTAAGAATTCTCCATTAAGTAATCTACTTTCAAGAATGAAAATAATAATTTCTGTTTAAAAATAATGAAATAAAAAGTAGAAAAGTAAAAATTTAAAATATTGAATGGCACGACAAATAAAAATGTTAATGTGAATAGAAATATTAGAAAATAATATGAAGAAATTAATTGAAAATCGATTAACTAATAAGTATGTTTCTAGAAAAACCACTCCGTTGACTTTAATTCAATTTATATCGAGTTCTAATTATAATTTATTTAACAATGATTTATTGTTGTAACAAATATATAAAGTGGATGGATGACAGAAATTTAACGCGGAATGGCACAACAGATTTTGATAGAATAGAAACATCTAAAGCACATAGGTTTTTTGTCGTATAAAAAATGTTGTTAAAATCAATATTAATATAGCATGTTTATTACTCATCATCGTCCTCATCCACAATAGAAGGGGAAAACAAAACTCCAACCAAAAAGGGGAAGGCATTCAGTTTTTTATAAATAAAAAAAAAAAAAGAAATAAATAAGAAGAAGGAAAAATTGATTGTAGAGGCCTATAGGCCAAAGAAGAGAAGAGAGGGAGAGAAAGAAAGAAAGAATGGGGCTGTGCTTTGGTTGCTTCGACGGAGGCAACAAGCGTATGACAAAGGAGGAAGAGAGATTAGCCTCTGAAGAAGCACGCGCTAGAGCTGCTGAAGCCGCCCAAAAAAAGTACTTTTCTTTTTCTTATCTCATTCTCTTCTTCTTATATGTTTTATTATTATTTCACAAAAAACTTGTTTGCTTTTTTATCTCCTTATATAATAAACATTGCATTCATTCCTCTCAATCTTTCATCAATTTATAATTGCTTTCTTCATTATTTGGAATGAGCTTTTATAAAACTATCTATATCAATTGTTGTCAATTATATATTTTCATTTTGTTATGGTGTTGTTTGATATGAATGTTGGGATTATGATGATCAACCCAAGTTGAATTCTAGGTAAAATAATATTTGAAAAAACTTTATTTACATATTCTAAATTATTGGTCTCATAATTTTCCTTCAGGTTAAGACAAAAAAAAAAAAAACATATATTCTCACTTATGGATAGGATTTTGGCAGGCATAATATGTCATGAGATGTTTGTGGAAGTCCATGTGTTACAAATTGCATGCAAAACCCATTGAAATGATTCATAGTAAATGAAGTTTAGACTAATTTAGGTGTTGATATATAATAATAATTGCAGGCAAGAACAACAAGGAGATGTAAAGGAACCTGCAGAAAAGCAAGCTGAAAACTCTAACAATGGCGAACCATTTGTAAAGGTCGAGTGATTCAAAGGGACGCTTAGTTTTTGGCAAGTATCCACTCATATTTTGTTTAAATTAAGCTAAAGTGTTATCATACAAGTATTGACATTTGGCTAACAATCTTTAATTTAATTTAGAAAATATTCATTAATATGATCGTATGGTTTTGACCTTTTCATTTGTTGACGCAGAGGCAGATGGGTTGAGGTTAGACAATTTGTCTTGTTTATTATGTGTAAGGTAAATGATCTCTCTGTTTGCATATGTTTTTATGTTTAGGCAATTTCTTTTTATGAAGAGTGAACATTATACTCTTCTATCAACAAGATCATTTTTATAAATACATACATATATTGTTGATGATAAAAAAAAAAACCAAATCGTGCTTTCCAATAGCGAGCAGTCAAATTAGAAACAAAATCCTAGTGAATTTCATCAAGTCATTTTACGTTTAAACTTTTACCTTCTTTTGTGCACAATGAAATGTAATTTAGATTTTAGAATACCATTTTCCTGATTGATTTTTCCTTTGTTGTCTTGCAGTACTAAGAATAGGTCCAGTCAAATTCTCTACTGCCAGCTTTCCTTGTTCCAAGGATGAACCAACGGTCTTCACTACAACTGTACCATCTGTCGAATTTGGTGTTTCCTAGACCAACAAATATTCTATTTCATTACAAAGAATTCGTGGTGTAAAACAAACGAGGATAAAGTTTGAGAATGTAGTTTGGTGTTTTTATTCCCTGTGTTGATAATATTGAAGCAAACTCCATTTTCTTTATGCAACAAATTTGAAAGTATATATTAACTCAGAAATTGACATGTAATCAATCGCATTAATTTTATAGGCACTACTAGTCCTTAATATGTTTGAGCTAGAGCCTAGAGAGAAGGATTAATAAACCATAAGAACAAATAATTTAGTACTAATATAAAATAGAAAACTTTACAAGATATAAGATGTCAATAAGAAGTCAATCACGGACGCTAACCAAAATATTTATTTAGGAAGGGCCAAATTAATATACTAGTAACTTATTTGTAAATTGCTATAATTTTTTTAATATACAGTAAAATTATAGTTAGGCAGCTCAATTCTTCTTTCTAGATCTTACAATAAATATATAAAACAATTTCCTTAACTCCTGACTAAGAAACAAAATCAAACCCATCAATAAACTAATCCATTTATTGACTAAGAAACTAAAAATGTAAACCACCCAAATTAATTTTTCTTGTTGGTGTTGAGTCCATGGCACAACAATGATTAAAAATATTATGCCTTTTCATTTTATTCTTTTGTAAGTGTTGAATATGTAGCCTTAATAGAAGCTTAATAGAGAATTTTATAGGTGGACTACAATTTAAACGAAAGAAATGATAAAATTTCCTCTTAACTCTCAAATTTTCACCTACTCCACTAACTATTTGATTATCTAAATTATTCTTCATCTTAATAAATAAAAAATAATTTTCAATTACTTCAAGCAAACTCAATATTTGACTTTATCAATAATAAAAGTAGATTACACAAAACTTAAATTTGACTTTACTGAAATTTCAACAAACTCAAATTCAAACTTTGTTGGAGAATAGAAAAATGTATTTCAAATATTCAAGTTTTGAATTTTGTTATATACAATACGAATGTGTTATGAGTTTATTGGAATCTCATGAGTGGATAACTGAGTTTTCAAAACTTTTGTTTTAAAAAAGTATTAGGGGCAAATTTAGGATTTAGGAGGTTTGTAGGGTAGGACATAGGAGATATAAATTAAGGGTAAAAGTGTAAAAGCATGGATAAAATTGGGCCCATAGAGAAGTGGGTGAATGGTAAACTGAAATCCAATGGGCCAGAGATGAAGTCCAGTTGAGTTTCAGACAGGTGGAGAAGAAGGAAGAAGAAGAAGAAGAAACCTCTGAAGAAGACAACTTGGTGTTTATGGTGGAAGTAGTGTTAGAATAGAGACATCACAAGGGTTGTTCGTTGCGTGCTGAAATTCTTGAACTAGAAATTGAAATCAAAGATGCTACGAATATGCATACGTGTAAGAATATCAGAGACAGAGAATCCGGGAAATTACGAGCAGATTCTTTCGCTAATCGCATAAAATCCAATCGCATTTCTCAACTCGAGCTTTCAAATCACAAAGAACTCGTTTCTCCTCACAAAGGCGCAATCAACTCTCTTCAGGTTCTTTGCACTTAATCTTCGTATTCTTTATTATTATGCTTTCTTCAAACATTTCCTTATGTTTCCAATTTTGACCTTGAATTCAGATTGATTTGACAGAGGGAAGATATTTGTTATCTGCTGCATCGGATGCATCGGTTGCGGTTTACGATGTTCAACGGCCGAGTGGTTATGAAGGAAACGGTGTGATATCCAAACATAGTTCATTATTTGTTGTTGATAAGCAGCATCAATTAGGTCATAAATATGCAGTTTCTTCAGCTATATGGTATCCCATTGATACTGGCTTATTCGTCACTGGTTCATATGATCATTATGTTAATGTTTGGGACACTAATACCACTCAGGTCCTCTTCTATCTTATCATCATCACACCCTCTGTTTTAATAATTAGTTTTATTAAATGTGTATAGCATAATCGCATATTATATAAGTGCTTATGCATACGCACTAATAATCAGTTTAATTAAATGTGTATAACATAAGCTTTTATAGAATAAACACTTACCATAGTGTGTATGTATAAGCGATTTCTATAATAAATGATAAAATAAAGTCAAACTGTTTTCATATACATGAGATGTTTCATAAGCTATCTTGGGAAGTTTATGGAAATAATTTGTTTCCATAAATTCTCTCAAACAGACTCACAGATGAGTATACTAGTAGTTAAGTTCAAATAAGCTAATTCAAACATTTATGTATAAACTATAAGCTGTTTTCATTAGCTACTTGGAAAACATATTGAAATGTCATAAATTGTTTCCATAAACTCTTTCAAATAGTCTAAACTGTAACTGTTTATGCCAGTAATTAAACTCAAATAAGTCAATCCAAACAGGCATGTAATCATAATTTTATAATTCTCCATTCCATACTCAAATTTAAATCCATCAGTGTATTGTACTATTGTAAATTGACTACAGGTGGTGGTGAATTTCAAAATGCCTGGAAAGGTGTACAAGACTGCAATGTCCACATTGTCAACATCTCACATGCTTATTGCTGTTGGAACTGAGGATGTCCAAGTTCGTCTTTGTGATATTGCTTCTGGGGCATTTGCTCATACTTTGTCTGGTCATCGTGGTATGTCATGTCGATGATCTAATTTCAAGCTTCAACCTTTTAATTTATTTCATCTTTTGAATCTCTCGTGTGTGTCGGTTCTATTCATTTTTGAATACTAGTAAATATCTTGTGTTTGATAAAAAGAAAAGTAAAAATCTCATCAAAGTTGTACAAATATGGGGAAAATGATGTGAAACAGGTGTGAAATTACACCATGTGTCATTAGGAGAATTTTTTTCTTAAAATAGATAGGTAGATAGATACGCACTTTCATGTTCTGGACTGTGGCCAAACCGATCTCTACAATAGTACAATGTAATCGTGGTTCTATTTGACAAGAGTCAGTACTCAGTAGTTGTGTGGTTCTATGAGACATCAAGTGTTAGTATATATTCTGTCAAATTATTTCAGATTTGATCTCATATAACATTACTGGGAAGTAAGATGTCTGTCTGTGTAATTGTTCTTATTGCGCAATGTTTTATTAAATGAAGGTTTTTGCATCACATGATTTCTATGATGGCAGATGGTGTAATGACTGTTGAATGGTCTGCTTCAAGTGAATGGATCTTGATTACTGGGGGGTGTGATGGTGCAATACGTTTTTGGGACATCAGGCGTGCCGGTTGTTTCCAAGTTTTAAATCAATCTCGAACGCAGCTTGGAAGACGTCCACCTATACTCAAACGTTCTGTGACAACTAAGGTTTATTTAGTTTAGCTTATTCCTTGTTTGTAATTTGAGAGTCTGAATACTGATTATTGCAAATCATTACTATTTTGTTTGTGTAGCTGAAATTTCACCAAGTACTTAACATTAATGTGAATATTTATGCTTGTTATAATCCCAAAGCTTTACTACTCGCAGGATTCAAGTACAAAAGTGCGTTCTGCACAGAAGAAATTTGGCAATGGCAGTGGCAGTGGACAACTGCCGATAGGCAGGCTATCATCCAAGGGGCAATTGAAGCAGAAACTACATCCAGGATTGCTTTCTACTCAGGATCGTGCAACTGCTCATTATGGTGCTGTGACAGGATTAAAAGTAATAGATGACGGCATGTATCTCTTAAGTGCAGGTTGTTTACTTTACTAATTATTTATCATACTAGAATATAGACCTTTTCTAACCATGGGTCTTGTAAAAGACTACAGAAATTTAAAAAAGAAAGTTTTGTTTTGAAATGTGAAAACTTGTATATTTAGACATTACAACTTCAAATAGACGATTATGATTTTTTTCCCCTTAAAAATCGAGCTTGAGCTAAACTTTTATCTTTCCAACGTTCTATGTTCTTTGAGAGGAGCTGTTTGTTGACCATGCATAAAACATGAAGTGTCGTTCATTTTAAATAGTTTGACTTGAAAATGTACAAATGTGTAATTTAACTTTAGAAGATATATCCCACTGGAGAAAAGGATGCAATAGTTTAATATTCATTGAGTAATTATTGACTGGAAAAATGCATCTTATTTGGCATATTTAAATAAGCTCTTATGCACTGTAAGTACAGTTATCCTGTTTTTTCACTGTTAACAATCACTGTCAGATCAGTATAAAACACACATACCTTCTTATACTAAACATACATACGACAAATTGCTTTCAAATATTTTCACAAGGAAATAATTTAACTACCCTCTGTCAGTCTGCAAAGCATCCAAATTTGCTACAGCTAATCAAGGGGAAATCTTTGGCCTTATCTTATATTTAATGGTCCACGACGATTTTCCTCCTCTGTATAATGAATATTTCTAACACCAATAATTTCCCAAAACAAATGACAAGACATAAAGCATGGTCTTGGACAGGTTCCAATTCTTCAGTATAACTAGTTTGTACACTGGAACCTATAATCTGTAAATCATAAGCGAATATTATTTGCAGACTAAAAACTTTAACCTGGAAACCACATAAACATAATGATTTGTAAATTAATTTGTCTCCAAATGATAAAATAATTGAGGTTCTGAAAATGAGGTTCTCTCTTTGAAAATTAATATTGCCAATATTAAATATAAGGAAAGACATACATCAGGATGAGGCAGAGAAGCATTGCATGTGTGTGTGTGTGTGGCATCCAAATGAGAAATGCCTACAAACATATGTACAGCAGTAGTCTTGCACTCAATTGGACTGGCTAAGGCACAAAATTACCCTACATAAAGATGTATATCCCTATATAAATAAGATTTAACTTGTGTTTTAACAAAAGCTTGGGGACCATAAATGGCAAAATATATTATCATACAATCATTGACGAGGGGGAAGGGTTGTAGAGAAAAGTCCTCCAGATAAACATGAAAGTGCAAGACAAATAATTGGAAATGTGTCTCCTTAACTTTAAAGTAATATTTTTGACTGTACTCAGCTACAGAGGGAAGACAAGTGAGTACCTATAGCAATAGTAAATAAATGCTTTGCTGCATTAGTCTCCTTGTGAATGTTCAAGACCAAAAACAACGAATGGTAGTCACACAAGAGGCAGCAAGCTTTGACTGGTACCAATCAAAGAGCAGCTTGGAATAAATATCTTTAATGCCAAACAAAGCAAGCTTTTTATGTCTTAATGCCAAATATAGCTTAATTTTTGAAGCAATTTGAATTTTGACACAACCGAATGTGAATGCTAACTTGAAGAAATATTATACAGTCATATATTGTGGAATTATAAGAAGTATATATGTGATACGAATTTGACACTGTTGTTACAGATTGTCTTATAATGCATCAATATCTCGTTGATTCTAATTTTTTTTCTCTCCCTCATTGATGTGTTGTTTGATCACAGGATCTGATTCAAGATTGAGGTTATGGGACGTCGAGTCTGGCTGTGACACACTTGTGAACTTTGAAACAGTCCGCTTGCAAACAAGCAAACCTATTCAATTAGCTACGACTCAAAATTCGGCCCTTGTTTTTGTTCCTTGCATGAGAGTTGTGAAAGTGAGTCGCTCATTTAGTTTATTGCATATTTTAACTTCAAAATTAGATGTACATATACCATGAGGAATACTTATTTTTAAGCATCAAAAGAGGCAGTCAAATATTAAAAAGAACATAAGAGGTACTCAAACCCAATTACAACAAATACAATAGAGTGAACGGAATTAACATCAAAATAAGCTAAACCCACCCCCAGTCCCCCACAACTGCTAAGTTGCTAATTCCTAAGAATGCAATGAAGAATACTGATCTCACTTCTGGATTATTATTCAGGCATTTGATATGTGGTCGGGGAATGTGCACATGGTATTACGTGGACACTATGAATCTGTGAGCTCCTGCTGCTTTAATCAACAAGATCAGGTATGTTCAACAGGTGGTTGTTCACTTTTTTCTTGGTCCCCAATAAGGGGTCCGTCAAAGTGGTGAAATCTATCGGGTTTGTCAGTTCCAGCATGTTCATTTTATAGTTAAACATATTTTTTTATGGTTATGAATCAGATGAACGGAATACAGAACTGAGGAGACATTTACCTTTTTATCCATTGAAATTTATTGAGTTCATTATATGTATCACACCCCGGCACACATACACATACTTCTTATCTTCTTTCATCAACACATACAGCATATGCATGGCCTTACTTTCCTTTCATTTCCTTCCCTTTTTTGTGTGTGTGTTTCCATTTTATTTTCCTATTCTGATGTCACTGTTTTATAGAAAAGAGAATGGAAAGAGATACAGACAAGGTCGATGTAAATTGTGTGTATATGGGGATTGGGTGGGTATCATTTGGAAGAAAAGAGACTTGTATGAGGATTCTCTAAAATATGACCATTCTATAATCATGTTTAAATATGGAACTAAGGAGAGGTGAAAATAGGCAATGTATATGTGACAAAAATCAACATAAAACCTATCAAGGATCTGAGGCAAGCTGTACCAGCCCACCACCACACCCGACTGATTTTATTGAGAAATCATTTGTTGTTAATGCTCATTCTAACTAGGTCCTTGCTTGTCTTGCTATCCGGTACTTTTTCGGCAAAAATTGAATGGACCTTAAAAGGAAAATATTTTAATTTCTTAACTCAGTTATTTATTCCAAGATAAAATAACAACCCATAAAGCAGCAGTGGCCCCAGATATGGATCTCAATTTACTTCGTCATAAATATGTTATAGATTATATGACATCACTCTCCAACTCTACTGGATTGAACAATGCTTGATATGTAAGACTTGCTTGCAGAACCCAAACTCCATGTACTTTTTAATGATTTTTGTTGTTGTCACAGGAGTTGTACACAGGTGGAAATGATAGACAAATTCTTGTATGGTCACCTGCTAGGTCAATTACTGATGAAATGGTGCACTCTTTAATCGATTTATTGAAATTATATTGTATATACGCATGATGAGAGCACTGTACCATTTGTCATTGTCTGACCTTGTGATATACTGCAGGACGAAGGAGCTCCCGATGACCAGGATAGCTGGAGTAACTGAGTTTCACCTCCATTTGTTTCAACCTGTTATCCTTGCTCATAATCATCCTGCAGTTTGTATTTTGCATGTCTGTGGGATTTGTAAATAAAGATTGTTCTGGTGTTTTGAAGCATAGGTGTAATGCTTAGACGGACAAAACTGCAAAATTGTGTATACTAGTAGCCCATTGCTTTTGTTGATAGATTTATTTTTCTTTCGATTTTCGTCTTCTTTTAAACTTAGTGTAAATATCAGCATGTTTGCTTCCTTTCCTGGTTAATGGTTTGCCATAAAAAAGGTTGTATGCTTATGTGCAAACTGAAATGACATTGCTATTATCCTTTATTATAATTCTTTATACAGATACAGATCTTAGTTACTGATGGTGTCGTTGAAACATCTATGATCAATTGATCACGATGATACTCCTAGCACTTGGAGTTGGAGTACCATCGCCGAGGATAAGGATGGGGCACACAATTTTGATTAAAAATGCAAGAGAATCCAAGGTTCTGAATCATTTTGCAACAATTGTTAACTAATATTCGGGTGGAAGTTATATTATCATAATGACAGGAACAATGTGCTGAAGAAATTTTCCTTAGTTTACATATTTAAATTATACTTGCAAAATTAGTACAGTATAATATGAAGAAAAAAAATTAATTGACTATCAGGAGTGCAGAATACATGAAATCGATGTTCTTATTTGTAACACTGTATTGAACATTTACACATAAAAGTGACTAATAATGACTCAAGATACTTTATTCAATGTTCAAAAAGGATGAATATCCACAAAGATCAAAATACTAGACAAACACCAAATATCGATTTGAAAACAAACAAAGATTAGTTCCAAATTATATCATTAAAAAAATTACATAACTCTGACCATCATAATATAACTATCGTCCAGCAATGCAAGACCATATAGGTCTATTCAGTGGTTTAAAGCACATGATAGTGTTCTGAAATTCTAAAAAAGTATTGTCAATATATTGACGCCTTTCTTTAGCAGTTATTCTAGCAAAACCAAAAGATTTTGTCCAAGTCTCAATAGCCTCATGGGATGAGTGCAAAAGTATGCTCTTTACTCCTAGTAGACTTAACTGTTCCTCAAGCTCATTCATCAATGAACGACACATTCCTTTGTTTCGATATTGTTCCTTGGTGGCCACGAAAACTACCTCTGCAACCTTTTTGCCATAAATCCTTATAGTAGCTACTGAAATCATTTCACCCATTTTCTCTAAAACCACATTATAGAAACCACTAAAGTTCAAGCGAACATGTTCTGAATCTCTACTAAAAACAATATCTTTAATCAATTCTCTTCCTGTTATAGCATCAATAGTTGGGGTAAAAGTGTCATACAATACACCAAGTGCCGCATTCAACTTACTCTCCTTTGGACCAAACTCATCAAAAGTAAAATTTCCAACATCATCAACACTACTCACATTCTTCAACAATGTCCAAGTTAGATTATCACCAACCGAAATCGGTTTCCCTATCAGCCTTTGTAGACATAAAAACATGTTCCCACAAACTACACTGCAAAACCAATTCTTCTTTTTAGCATTGCTGTCCGAGTGACAAGAACTAAATCCGGTAGCATTTACGCACCCAAAGTGATATTTTTGCTCACATTGAACACAAACAAGAACATTGTTATCAGCATGATTTGCACATTCTTCTTTGCATCTCGGTCGATAGCATATTTTACAGCTACATGACGGACAAAACCAATCACCGTCGGGGACTCGATCAAAACCTAAACAGATTAGGTGAAACGAAGAAGGACATCGATCGCACAGTACTATGTCACCTCCAAAACCACAAATAGCACAAACATTGTCGTTAGTTTCATCAGACTTTTCATCACTCAAAAAATGATCCCCCTTGGGATTACGCAAATTCAGAGCTTCCCTTTGACATTGCGATAACGATCTTCCATCCTCCAAGCAGATACTCGTGGATGGTCTATGTCTTGTACAACCGGCGTGAGCCTCAAATCCAGTGACAGTGAAAATCACGTCGCAACAATCACAAATTATACCATCATTAGAAAGCCTCCCTTGTTTTACCACATTGTTACTACCACGACATAACACATTAGTCCCTGAAGCCAAAACTCGGTGACTTATCAACCAAGAAACAAGAGTATACCTTTCCCTCACACTCATCTTTAATACTTTCCCTCTTTTACCAGAACCCTTTGAATTATTCATCTTGAATGCTTTCCCTCTTTTATCACATCCCTCTAAATTCTTCTCCTTTGCACCCTTCTTAAATACCTTCCCTCTTTTACCAAAACCAACTGAATTAGTAGTAACCTCTGGTTCAGATTGAATCACATTTTTCTCTTTTTCCTTTGATTCCTTCCAATTTGAAACCGTACTCGATGTAGCTTTATATTCAGAATCCTCCTCAGAAGTCGAATCATTGGTTTCCTCGAATTGTCTCGGTCGCTTCTTCGGCTGTGACGGAGACAAAGAAATGACAGTTGCCAGTGCGGTTGAAGGCTGTTTGCCACTACAACCTCCTTCTTCAATGCAACTCTCACAAGCCGTTTTTAAAGAAATATAGTGTTTACCATTAGTAGGAGAAGTATAACGCAATTCCCACCTAACTTTTTTATCAATATACCAAAACTTCCAACCCAAAGAAAGAAGATGTTGTTTTGCTTTCAAAGCCAAATCCTTTCTACTAGCACTTTCTTTACGATCTTTTAAACTCGTTACACGGTACCATTCAATCACAGCTTCTGGACAATGCTCAGGTTTAATGTTGATATCAGGAGGTGATGAACGTGAATCCATCAAACCGTTAAATCATATACCTATATCCAAAATTCAAAACCGTTAAATCATATACCTATACGCACATGCATAATTCAATACGTCACTTTTTTACTTTTTTATTTATCAGGGTTTTCAGATAAACTCTTGTATCAAACAAAATAGAAACATCTACATTACGTTCTTAATCATATCATTAGGAAATATTAAAAATTCTCTAAAAACATTCTCAAATATTCATTGAAACTTACCTTATAAAAATAAAAAATGAAAACTAGTCGGAAACAGAGACACAAGTAAATGAGCAAACGAGAAACGAAACTGTGCGATAATAGCCGTTTGAGAGGAAGCTGAAAAGGAGCGGTAAAGGAATTCGGCCGTTGGAGGTCTTCCGGCGAAGGTTTGAGTTAGGTGATGATTACCGCCGGCGAAGGTTTCTTGGTTTTGGAAGAATGAAGTGTTACTCTGTTTGGAGCTAATATATAAACGGTAAGTTTCATTATTTTTCTCCCATATTGGGCTTAACATTTGGGCCAGATTTGAAAATATTAACTCAAATCGCTAATAATTATTACAGAAACACACCACTCATTTTACTTTTGACTTTTTTAGAACATTAAATTTTTAATTATTGTTATTATTTTCTGAAAGTTACTTAATTTAAAAAGATCTTTGATTGGGGTTTTTTTTTTAGCAGATTGGTTGATTATTTAGATTATATATGGATGAATTGATTACAAATAGTAATTTATGTTAATTTAATATTTTAAAATATTTTCTTTCACAAACTAATATTTCAAAAGATTACTTGTAAAAACATAAAATTTCAAAAGATTCTAAGATAAAATTAAAATTGAGATGCTTAATTATAAATGATTACTTTAAGTATTATTTTTAAATAAAAACTATAAAGATTTGCATAACCACAACTCTTTTTATATGTCCATTTTTCATTTCAAATTTAGAGTATATTGAATTTATATTTTAAGAAAATATTTTGGAAAATAAATCTTGAAGATTTTAAAAGATTCTATAAGAATATATTGAATTTAAAAATTAAAAAAATATTACAATCTGGATTTTGTACTTTAGATTTTAATTGATTTATAAAACAAATATGTTTTTTTTACGAAAATAGCACAAATATTTTAAGATTTGAAAAGATTCTGGATTTTTTTACAAAAAAATCAAAATTATAAGAGTGAATATAAAATATCATAAATATATTGTAAGGTTCATATAATGAAAAGTAAAATTGATTTATGTAAAGAAAGTTAAATTGATACAATATTTACATCTATTAATAACAAGTGCTGATTTCATGCTCTTATAAATAGTATTTGTCCATATATCTAGAGATATTAATAGTGCATAAATTAGAATCTTGTGCTCTTAACTTTATTTTACGAGAACGATTCCTGTTTCTAACCTGTCAAAAGTATTGCAAATTTTTTTTTTTAATACTCATTAAAAAATTTAAATATTTAATTTATAATTAAAAATATTTTAATTAAAGTTGAGTTATCAAAATTTGTAATTTTTACAACTATAAACAATGTTGATTTACAATAAATTGACTATTAATATCATTTTAATAATTATTATATTAGAGTTTAATTGTCATGTGTCCTAAAAAAATGTACATATATATGTCATCATAATTATTCATGAATATGATTCAGATAATTATAACAAAAATCAAATATCTAATTATGTAACAATTATAATTGATTGACACTTTACTTTCATAATATATATAATATTTATGAATTAAATTTTTATAATAATTAATAATAAAATAACAATCAAACAACGAAAAGTTAAAAGTAACTTGAAAATAACTCATCGCCCTTTTTATATGTCTACTCTACACAAGATTTTGAATAGTTGTTAAATGTCAATACAAATATTAATTTACTAATTAAAGTGTCTCATTTTGTTAAAGTGTCTCATTTTGTTAAAGTGTCTCAAACCTAAAAGTGGAATTTCTTTTTCGTCTTTGTTATGTTTTGATAAGGGAATGAGTCATTAGAATAGTATTTCACATTGATGAATAGGTTATGAGACATTTAATGTTTATATTATTTTTTATATAGATATAAATATGTATATGAGACATTTAATGTTTACATTATTTTTTATAGTGGATATTTAATGCTTAAATATATTATTTTTATCAATTAACTATGTTCGGTGAGTTGTGATCATATCTATTTTCCATAAACAAACTTCCCCCAAAAAAGATAGATGTTGTTTTGCTATCAATGCCAAATCCTTTCTACTAACGCTTCTTTACAATATTAATAAGAAAATTAAGAAAACATCAAAAAATATGTTTTGATTATTAGTGTATAGATACGTCTCTAAAATTTCAAAGTCCAAAACCCGTCTTTTAATATTAAAGACCCTAACGATAATTTTTAAGTTTATTCTATTATTTGATTATTTTTAGAGGTTCATGTTACTCATGTTTTGTAAATTGATTTTTTTTTATCAGAAAATATTTTAAATTTGTTTTTCTAGGAAAAAGATTAAATAAAATTGAAAACAAAATTCTCAAAAAAGAAATTAAATTATTTTTTTTTCAAAAAATTTTAATAATAAATTAAAATACTATTTTAAAAAATAAAGTTTGAACCGAAGATTCTTGTTCTTCTTAAATCTATTGAAAATTCTGAATTATATATCTTACGAAAAAAAGTTGTAAGTTCCTCGATTGCAATAAAAAAAACAAATAAAGATAATCGATCTCCTCATTTTAAACGTTTTCAATAATATGATAGAAGTAAAAAGCACAGCTTTTCATCCTGAAAATACCATTTTTTGAAACATAAACTCCAAATACTTTCAACCTACTGAATAGTGTTCCAGTCCCTTCTCAAAATTGACTTTAAGAAACAAACATATGTATATAGGAGGCACTCACATAAGGGAGACATATGCGAAGCTAGATATGGTGTGGATGGACGGTATAGAAATAAATCAGAATTGTATCAAATATATGTTGAAGTTATTATGGTATGATATAATTTTTCTATTTATTCTTCTATATTTTGTTGCGGTGGTGTTTATGTCGTTGATTTTTTTGTAATTTATTTTTGTTTGGTTTGGTTCTCTATCTTGAAGAGAATTTTGCGAAGATAAAAATACAAAAAGAATAACAAAATAAATGTCGAGATTCATAAAAAGAATTAATATTATCACTTTGTTATTAATAGATTTAAAAATTGTATTGATTTTAGTTTTTATTATTTAAATCTTATAATTTAGAGGATTATATCATACATCTCCACATTTAAATCTGACACTCCCTTAAAATACGTGAAAATATAATTTTACTTTTTTAATTATTTATAATAAGTTTAAAAATTGATAGTTTCAAAAGTTTTAAATTTTCAAAATAAGGATTACATTTTCAAAATTTAGAAAGTTTTGAAAGTTTTCAAATTTGAATTGTTTGAAAGTTTCAAAAATTCTGAAATTTTTTATTTCGGAAGTTTCGAATTATTAGAAAATTTTAGAAATTGTTATTTCGAAACTTTAAAAACTTTCGAATATTTTGAAAAAGTGATGAAAAAATGAGAAGTTAAAAAAGTTGAAAGTTTTATAACGAGCAAAATTGTATTTTCATGTCGATTGGAGAAGTAATGGTTTAGATGTAGGGATGCATTTTACAATTTAACTATTACTAGTATAATTGACCCGTGTCACATATTAGTATTCACTTATAACAATATTAATTATTAGAATAGGATATAAATTTTATTTATGTTATTATTATTTTAATAGTTATTATATTTCGGTGTAACAATATTGTGAAATTAATTATTAGTTTCTGTATTCAATGAGACAAATTAACATATTATTATTTAATTTCAACGTTAGTTAACATAAGGTTAAAATAATTCTCGTTATCAAATTTAATTCCCAAAATTCAAAATTTACCACAGTTTATACTCCAAAAAATGTTAAGTCTCGATCGTCTCACTATTGTCTCCCTCACGAACTTTAATTTGTTGCGTTACACATGATTTTTACTTTTTTGATGTAAAAAATTAAAATTTATAATTGAATGATTTAAAATAAATTATTGTGTTTTTTATATTCTAATTTATCAATAAATTTTTCTATAAAAATGTTCTCCTTATAGTATATTTATTGTCTATAAATTAAATGATAATACATTTTCATAGGTTGTTCAACAAATAATAAACTTTCATAGAAATAGAAATGTATTTTAATGTAAAATAAAAAAAAATATTATTACATATAAAATTATCTTTTTCCGTGTGTTATATTATTACTCTTGGATGTTTATTTATATAATAATATACTCTCATGTAGATAATCAATTTAATTAGATTAGTTAAGTGAAAAGAAAGTAAACAAATAAATAAATAAAATTATTTATATAAAAATTATAGCAATTTTAAGGACTTTACACACATTTTTATTGTAGTGTTTATTTATTTCAAATTTACCGATCTTGCTTCAATCTAGTAATAATGTAAATTTTCAATTAATAATTGTAGTTTCTTCAAAGTTACAATTCAAATGATATAGATTTTATGAACACTTTAAATTTATTATATTTGTAAGATTAGTTACATTTGTATTTATTGTGTTGTTTTAAGCTATCAATTTAGATGATGTAAATTTATTTGTATATTCATCTTTTTTCAATGTAATTTTAGCGGTTTTCAATTGTATTGTTCTTGTTTCTTATTTCTTAATTTCTCTTTCAAATCGCAGGAACCCTAACTTACATCTGGCAAGTCTAAGTGCAATTTCAGATAATTTCTTAATTTTCTTCTGAATATCTACTTAAGTTTTGTGTGTTTTGTTTTCTAAACATTTGCTTTGGTTCTAGATACGGTGTTTTAGTGAGATTGGATTGTTTTGCTTTCATGCTTGAAAGTAAGAAAATTATGTTAAGCTTTAGCAAATTTTGAGAGGCTAGACAAATTTTCATATGTCAAACAATGTGAATTAAATAGAATTCCTTGTGTTTCCATAAGAATTCAAGGGCAGGGTACTGCTTAGTGGGTCTTTGTAAGTATTGAATTTGTTGACCCTACCATTATTTGTAAAATCATCAGAGTTGAGCTTTTGATTTGTGCTGAGTGGTGGCATCCGAAATATGTTCTTTCTAATTTTGCAAGTTGCTACATTTCACTAATAAGAGTCTCATACCATTCATCCAGCTCTTCCCTCAAAATAGCCACTTAGATTTCCGAGCATGAATAACCTAACTATGTTTACTTATCTGTTGCAATTTATCTTTGTGTTTGTGGAAACTGACAGCGAAGATATTGGGAAGCCTATTTCAGAATACTTTGGTGTTAGTCGAAGTGATCCAAAAGTAAGTATTCCTTCATCCCTTTTTAATTTTATTTAATGATAAGTCTTAAAATTCATAACATTAACAACATATTACATCCTTCGAATGACTTGGAAGTACATTTTTAAGTAATCAGTGGAATTTCAACCACAGGCACTTGCATACACCAGAAATACGTGCTTGAGAGTGAGGTGACTCTTGACAATATCAAGGTACTATTTTTATATCTTTTCTTATGCTGTTAGTTTTGCTATTGTGTTATATAATATGAATGAATTCTTTTTTCTTTCATTTTAAGAGATTATAAATTAATATTTTGAAAAAAATTCAATTCATTTTATCTCAGGAATTTGGGGAAGATTTCCCTTGAAGACAAACTAAAATCTTTTTTTAACTCAGAGTCAGTCAGTTCTTAAACTTTGTTTACAGAAATTAATTACTTGACTAGTATGTAAAATAAGTAGATTTTCTTGGTGTTTTTTGTGACATAAAGCAAATTCAACTCATTGTTTCTTTATGCCAGTATGTCTCATGATTGATTTCATCATTCACTTAAGAGTTTCTTTCAGTAATTTATCATGTAAAACTACTCAAATATGGTGAAATATAAGTGGTGTTGAATGTTAATATTTTTTTGCAAATGGTTTTTGAGTTTGTCTTACCCTTATTAATCAATATCTTGTATATAACCTTTTTAGCAAACAAAGCTATTTAAAAACAAATTACGCTGATCAATTTCAAATTTGTTACTATCATTTTGGCAACAGACAAAAGAAGAATAAGAAGAATGTTTTTCAATTGAAATTGATGAGAACAATCAATGTTGGCAGGATTACTTTGCTCATGAATCTGCCAAGGTAAAGCTGAAACACATTAATATCTTCAAAATCCTAATGTAAATATACATATTATTTGCAATATTGTTCCAGCACTATAGAATTATAGTTGATAAGTTCTTCATTCTTGCCTTGTTGCAGAATCAAGAAGTTTTTCATCTCAACTAGCTTGTGATACTAATCATTTAGCAAGTGAACTAAAAATTAATCAACAAGCAAAATGTACACAAGGATAATTTATAATTTCACCTTATTAAACATTGTCTAGCCAACTTTAAGGACCAAAAACAAAATTATCTAGCCAACCAGATTCAAAACATGACCTTACATTTAAGAGTAGTAGAATGATTATATATGTTAACAATTATGAAATTTAAAATAAAAAAAATAAAAAAACTACATATAATTGGTCTCTAATTTGTAGAATATGCACAAAAGAATGACGTGAAAAATGTACAAATCGAATGTCAATGCACAAAACTCTGAGACCAGATTAGCATGATTTTGAGGTTGCAAATGAGAGAAGAAGATGATAGTGACAAGGACTTGATGATAATTGATAGGTGTCGTTGCTAACAATTAATGGACTTGGATCTACCATTGATATGCCATTGCTATACTTGGATCTGCCATTGCCCGCTTAATGGACTTGAATCTGTCATTGCTATACCTGGGACTTTTCTTTATTCACAAGCGACAACTTCAAAGAAAGCAAAGAAAATTGAAGTTGAAAACAGTAGTTAGAGGAAATGTTAGAAAGAAGATGAAAACTATTTTTGATTATTTGAGTTATAGTTTTAGTCATGCTGGGATTTTTCAAGATTGATGTTTCTAAGCACTTTTTGTGTGTGGTTATTTTGGTTAATTTTCATGTATATAATTCCTGCAATATATTGATTTGAGTGGACTATCAATTTAATATTTTCAAAAAAAATTGATGTGAACTACTTACAGAATTTCCTACGAAAAAATATTTGTATACAAAATTTCATGTTAATTACATGCGGAATTAGGCTTAAAACACATTCACAACTTATATTTCTGCATGAAAAGTAAAAAATGTCTTAAATTTAGTAAATGTTTGTGGCGGATTTTGTTTATTTTTCCTGTGGAAATATATGTAGATTAATAACATGCGAACTCAAAATTTTCAGAAAATAATTATCCATAAAGAAAATTTGTAGGTAAAAACTAACTTTTAGTTGTGAGAGATTTTGATTCTATAATAAAAAAATTAATATAATAATTATGATTACAAATATTTTTACTCTTTTATTAATAGTTAAAATAATTTCTTTTTTATCATTGAGATATTTATAAATTAAATATTTTTATACAATTTCATATATATGAATTTATAAATTACAAATAAAGTAAAATAGATTTTTTTAGTATTATTATATTAGTATATATATCAAATTCAAAAGTTGTTTTTCTTTTAATTTCTTAAAAGTTTTTTTTATTAAATTTTTTTTTGAAATTGGACAATTCCGTTGTATCGGAACACATTTATTTTGTAAAAAAGAAGGAAGATACTTGTCATATTGAAGACATATAACAGACGCGAAGAGATTAATGGACAAAAGAAGGTCCAATGAATAATTTGATAAAAAAAGTTGATTTTGAGTTGATATTTTTACAAATGTTATGAGACTTTTATCATAAAAAGAATAAATGTTACAAATACTATATTAAGAAAAAACACGTTAGGACAAATTCCAATTTGAAGTTCAATTTTTTTTGTTAGTGGCATACTATACCTATTAGCTTTATATATCTAACTTTTTAAGAATTTTACAACTTCCCTCAAGGATAATATAGTTACCGTTCTTTATTAAATAATCGTCGATTAATTTAAATAATATTTACAACACCATCTTCTATTATCTTCTATTTCCTGTTACTTGGACATAATCATTTAAAAAAAAAACTACAAATAATATAACAATACAAATATATATTTTTTATTTATAAAAATATGAAACTGATGCATAACCAAACAAATAAAAAACAAAAAATAAAAAACAAATTTTGTAATTACAATTGGTATTTACTATGATAATCTCTGCCACAATAAGGAGGTTGATAACAAAGCAAAAAATAATAATAACTTTTTTAAAAATAAAGGGACACTAATTTCATGTTCTCCATATTATAGGCAACTTTCGTGCTCTTAGTATTTATCCACCAGAGTTATACTAGTATTCCACAAATTAGAGTCTTCTCACTGCACTGCACTTTATGGTTTGTAGAAGTGGTGAGAAACCACGGAAAGCGTGTGCGGTTTTTTAATTAAAAAGATAAAAGTAAATTAAAAACCAACTCACAAAGGGATAAGAATGACATTTAAAAGGATTTGTGAGTTTCGCGAAAATGCTATTCAATACTATTTAGCTGTGGTGATTTAAAAAAAAATCTCAATTTGGTTCAAAATTTAAAGGATGTGTTAAGAGTGGTATTTAAGAAACGAGTTTGGAAAACAAATCATAAACTTTTTTAATAAAATAATTTAGAAGATTTTAAAAAACTTTATTCAAATGTAAAGCATTTTTTTTAAAATATTTTTCAGAATTATAATATTAAATTTTGAAAGGATCCTATAGATTTTTAGCTAAAGAAAAATCAGTTATAAGAGTGGATGAAAAATAATAACAAATTAATAGTAAGGTACGGAATAAAAATTTCAAATAAATCAACATAATATCACATTAAGGAAGTAAAAGGTGTTTATGACATTGACTAGGAATGACGAACAGATGTAAGCATTGGCCAGAGTAGTACTCCGTATTACAGAAACGTCATACTAGGCGAATCTAGTTCGCAATGAGTGAGTCAAACAGTTCCGAACAGTGCCACAGCCGACACAATAAATATATGTCCACTGAATAGTTAAAATCCCCAAATGAAGCATGATATAAATTTTTGTTCTCACTCAAACTTATGCTTCATCTTCAACCACACTAACTGCATAATGGCCGGCGTTCCTGCCCTGTTAATCAACAAAAAGAATCCAGTTAAACAAAATCAACAATCTGGAAACAAATTAAAAGGGGCAAAAACACAATAAATGTGTGCCGATGAAATTGATGAGATGATTGCATAAATGACAGTCAGAAAAGCTACTGTGTTTAGATGGCTATTCTACTCAATGTTCACTGCACCAATAGTTTTCACAATGGTCTAGATTTTGAATTGCATGTGTAATTTAAAATGAAGATGATATTGAATGTTCTTTGATATTGTAAGAATGGTATCCAAAAAATGGCAAGAATGCTAACCTCGGATAATAACCTCTGCTTATTAAGTAATTGGGTCCTAGCCTTGTTCAAAACCGAATTTGGAGACTTAAACATTCTCTGAAGGTAAAAGAATATGTAGATCAGCAGACAACGAGTAAAATAAGAAAATACGCCAAAACTGAGTGTTTAACATATACAGTGGAAGTCCTCAACGAAACCACGAAATAATATAGCACAATCACCAGTTCAAACTCACCTTTTCCCCACCAGACATTCTATGTTCACTGTTGAGATACTTTTTCTTGGGTGAGAAACCAAAGACATCATGGAGGAAGTCGTTTTCCTAAATACCAACAGAGGAAGAGAGAATGAGGGGGGGAACGCAAAAACCAGATCAAAGTTACAAACTTTGGACAACAATCAGATACAACAAAAAAAAAGGAAAAATGCAACAAAAATCTAACCTGCATATGTTTAATGAATCCTCCTCCAAGGAAGTGTTTAATGAAATTCAGCTGCAAAAATCAAGGTGTCAAAACGCAATACAGGCTGTGTAAAAAAACCAAATGAAAGAGGGCAAGAAAAACCTGTATCATTTGGGACCACGACGATGTCTGTAGAGAATCACTACCAATCTTCATTGAAATTTCAGGGGCGTAACCATCCTAATATGACATATGACAATAAAAGGATAAGTACAGATGCCCTCTGACTCCGATTCATGAGTACTACAACTTCTATTCTCAAATAATAGTATAAAGGGGTGGAAAAAAAAAGGCGAATAAGAATACCACCAACATACCTCAAAAAAATCCAAGATATCTCTGAACAGATTCCTCTGACTATTAAGATCTTTCTTAGCAGAACCTTTTCCACCAGCCTCCGCAGAAAGATTTTTGCATTGATTTATCACTTTTCCTTTTAATCCTTGTAAAAATATGAAACTTTCCTGTGGTTTACTCTCTTGAGTTAAATCACTTGCATTCTTAGCCTCCGTAGAAAATTTATCTACATCTCCAATCTCAAAAATCAGAGCCAGTGCCTCGCCAGCAGCAATTCTTACTGACCTATCTTCTTTATCTAGAAGACTAGATAAATAAGATATTGAACTGCATCAAAAGTAAAATCAATAAGCTGGAACCAAGGCCAAGACACAGCTACACAATGAATACAATTCTATATGTAGCATAGGTAAGGATAAATGTTATCTCTACAAATAAAACAAAGATAAAATGTAAATCTAAAATCATTAATCCTAGTTAATAGAATATCATGTCAGGACTCCAGTTTGAACCATCATCATAACAATCTTACATAATCAAGATAAGTTTAAAAAATAGCAGCTGTAGAAACAACAAAATATGAATGGGATTACAATTCTCTTAAGGATAGCTCACTACATCTCTATTGTGTGAAAGTCCAATTAGTTTCAAACTTATCAACTCTTTAAAAATGAAAGCACCAGCCCCCTCCTCTCCCTGGAGAACAAATTTTTCACCATTCTAGATTGAGTTACATCCTAGGTAGTTAATCCCAGATAGCGGTGCGTCGCGGCCAACCCCAAAAGTGGGATAGCGGGATAACGCGTTCCGGGATGGGCGGGATAGTTGCTATTTTTTTGAACAAATTACATGAATAATATTATATAAACCTATATTTAATGCAAAATTAACAAATGACTCAAACTCTGAAACATTCATAACTAGTAATAAGAATTTACAAGTCTTACTCTTAGTCAAAACATACATTGAAATACAAACAAAAGTCAAGGAAATAAAGATGATCCATATTGAAGTCTTTAACACACTAATAAAATAACTAAATATTAAAACTCACATGCATGTTCTAGCATAGGAATCAAAGATAAGCATCATCTTTATTAGCATATTCTACTTCTTCTTTTTAGGTGAAAGTAGAAACAATAAAACACAGAAGGAAGAAATAATAGCCGGATTTCGCTGGGAAACGTTAGGATTAACTACGCCGGGATAGCGGGATCTCGCCTCGATCTCGTCGGGATCTTGTTTCACGCTATCGCGGACACGCCGTCGCGGTGAGGCACTGTACCGCACCGGGACAGCGGGATCTCGCCGGGAAACGCTAGGATTAACTAGCTAGGTTACATCATCTACGGACAGCAAAAACTGAACTGATGTAAGTAGTGGTCCTATCATCTATGATATTCACAAACAAAATAACGGCTGTAGATAACCTCGTACATGATGCAGGGATGGACATTGGCACTAAGCTAGAGCAGAATGAAATAAAAATTGAAGCAAAAGAAAAAGTTGTGCTTGCCTTTGCCAATGTTTTGAATTCAGCTTCAAATTGCTCACAGTAGAGAGGAGAAAAGACCATGCAGACACCACACTGGTTATTAATTGAGCAGAAGGTTTGACCGCAACAACCTAAACAGTGAATAATCTGATCAGTCAATCTAGGGAATACAATTGGGAATATAGAGGAACTCTTCTTTATTCATCTAGTGTAAGAATGAAAACATCACATTTTTCACATGTAAAATAATGTGCTTATCAGAATTTAAAGCAACAAGTAGTCTAGAATATTTTAACAGACACATACATTGGAACCTAATTTGGGGTGGATCACTCGCCACATTATGTCCATTGATCGCTCTGTTTCTTCTTGATCATTCCCTCCGACAAAAGTGATTATAGCCAAGCAGTCCAGCAACTATACACATAAATGGCATTAAGAAGATAGTATATAACATCAATTATCATAAAAGGAGAACGAGAAAAAATGAAATCAATCGAGGCATTGTGATATTTCTAAACTCCTACTTACCGATGGAACCTTCAAAACTTCTGTACTTCTAGCAAGAGATTCATCCAAAGGAGAAACAGAATCTTCAAAAATCTCTCGTGCATTATCACTACATCCAACTGTCAAGGCCAAACAACCTGCAATTCAATGAAATTTAATATTTAATTAACTGTCAAGGCAAACTAATATACATATAAATAATAAAACAAGCGTAAATTAGTCAAAATCTTACCAATGGCATGAGATGCCAAAGTTATCTCTTTGGCGGACGCCTTCTTGGATCCTTTTTTTATTGAAGCAAGACACTGATGTAATAAAGTAGCAAATCTGATAAAAGAAAGCACATCATGATTATGATAATCATCACTTTAGATATATTCATAGTCAGTTGAAATTGCATGTTATTCCAAAAATTAAGCCAGCAAAAATATAAACCCTAAAAAAAGAAGAATCATAATTGAAATACATAAATATCATACAATTGATTGGAGAGTACTCTTTTAAATATATATATATGTGCACAAGAGATAGAGGCTTACTTTTTTTCTATAAACTGATGCTGCATATTGCTCTTCAAAGCGTCAATTATGGTTGAAAAGGCTTTTTCCCTCGTGGAACCCCTTTCATAAATTAAAAAAAACCTTTAGTTTCACCTTCAAATTCAATGTCCATATCTAATTTAATGATGAAAAACGAAGTACCTTTTTTCATCTAACGCATCGAGAGCTTGGTCAAGCAAGGAATCTTGATCAAATTGAACATCTTCGGTACCAGAAACAGACATGAGATCAGATCGAGCAGTTGATGACGAAGTCACGCTACTATCGTCATCGCTATCGAACATTGCAGCAGCTTTACTTCGAGAATTACCTAAACACAAAATAAACAAATTCATTAATCAATTAATTAAAACCCTAGAAACAGTAATTATAACTGAGTTAGATCAACAAGAAGAACCCCTAGAAACTTACGTTTTCCCATTGTAACGGCTCTTTTTTGGTTAGTTTATAGGGTTACTAGGTTATATATGTTAGAAGAATAAATCGGAATTTGAAGAATACAAAGATGAACAATAATAAGGTATACAGCAACGAGCAGAAACAGAATTGAAGGGTATTGAAATTGGGAAGAAAAGAGATAACACTGTATTTGATTCGGTTGATGAATAATCCATTAAAATTCGAAGTGTATCTTTTAAAATTTGAACCCAAAGGGGACTGAGATAAAGATTTGGTGATAGGATTTTATTTAATCTAAATCGGTGCAAACTTGAAAAAACTGAGGCTTAGGTTTGTTATAGAGAGAAAGAGAAGCACCACACGGCGAGGGTTTTTTTTATTCTTTTTTCTTTTTGCTACCGTGACCATATAAATGGCATATTTTTGCATTGGATGGTGAGAATATTCGGTTGGTTTATCTTTGTCAAAAATAAAATATTCGGCGCGTTTATGACTACGTGGCGCGTCGAGGGCCGTTGATTTCTCCTTCTGTTCTTCGACATTTGTGACACGTGGCTTTTGTCGACCTCCCTTAATTGCTTACGCGGTTGCGTGGAACACGTGACGTGACAAAGTTGGCTACTTGTTTTGCCCGTCGTTTGAAAATTGAAAATCCTTGCGTTTCTACTTTCTTCTGGGAAGTATAGCCCAAATTAAACTTGCAACAAAAACACCTATCGAGGAAATTGTATAGAGTAATCAGAAAGGTTTAAGAAAATCACGGTATTTATTTTCAATGTAACAGTGTTAGAATTAATATTAGTATATTCATGAAAAAAAAAGTTTTGGTTAATATTAGCATTCATAAAAAAGGTTTTAATTAATATTAGTACATTCATATATAAAAAAAGTAATAGTATATTTTTTGGTTCTAGTAGTAATATTAGTATATGCTACATTTATATTTTTTGAAATTAAAAACAAAACTATTTTATTTTTTTTATTTTTACTAAAAAATCATGTGATTGTATATATAAGTAAAATAATATTTATATTTTAGTATAAAATAGAGATTAAAAATGTCTTCTAACGAAATTTTGAACGTTTATATGTTGAAATCGAAATTACTAAGAGAATGACTCAATAAATAAATAATAACTCAAAACGGCAATTTAATGATTCTTCTAAATATTCTTCTTGACCTCTTCTTTATCCGTTATATTATTATTGTAAGTTATGAAATTTATATATATGTCTAAAATGATTTAGTTTATTCAACAAATAGACAAATAGAGTACACAATTAAATGTAAATGATTGATTCTTAATTAGTATTTTTAAAATGATAAGGAAATGATGATATTTTCTCAAAAGTATCAATATTAGTAAAAGGAAAAAAAATTAAGAATAGTGAAATTTAGAGTGCTCTATCTTAATCCCGTCCGTTATCCCTGTAGAGATAGCAAGTATAAGGCATTTGTCAAAACCAAATTCAGCTCAACTTTTACCACTCACTTGATATCATCATCCAAATAGACAACATGCAGTTTGTTTGTATCTATTTTCACCCTTCCCTCTATAAACTAAAAAAGAAAACAACATAAACAATAGAAGAAGAGAGAGATATAAAAATAAAAATAAAATTTAAATAGAGTTTTAGTTCCTCTATTTTAATTAATTTATAATTTTAATTTATTTATTGTTAATTTTGTAATTTTAGTTTATTTATTTTAATTAATTTGTAATTTTAGTCACCTATTTTTAATTTTGTAATTTTAGTTTTTTATTTTAATTGATTTATAATTTTGGTTATTTTATTTTTAATTTCACAATTTTAATCCTTATATTTTTACTGATTCGTAATTTTGGTTCATCTATTTTTAATTTCGTAATTTTATTTATTTATTTATTTCTTAAAATTACGACATTTTGGTCCTTTTATTTCTAATTTCGTCAATTTGGTTCATCTATTTCTTAAAATTGAGACATTATATATATA